>NW_027460816.1:0-180228 GCF_050947875.1 Dermacentor variabilis | reverse complement strand
AATGGTGCTTTTGGCAGAACGCGCGCGTGGATTTCTACCAAACGACGTGAAAAGCATGCCGATGCTGCTCTTTTTAACACCCGCACATGGATTTGTGCCAAGCGCGTTTTAAGCATGCGCATGCATCTTTTGGTAGACGCGGACGCAGTTTTCTGCAAAACACACGATAGCATGCAAATGGTGCTTTTGGCAGAACGCACGTGTGGATTTCTACCAAACGACGTGAAAAGCATGCCGATGCTGCTCTTTTTAACATCCGCACATGGATTTGTGCCAAAACGCGTTTTTAGCATGCGCATGCATCTTTTGGTAGACGCGGACGCAGTTTTCTGCAAACCACACGATATGCATGCAAATGGTGCTTTTGGCAGAACGCGCGTGTGGATTTCTACCAAACGACGTGAAAAGCATGCCGATGCTGCTCTTTTTAGCACCCGCACATGGATTTGTGCCAAAACGCGTTTAAGCATGCGCATGCATCTTTTGGTAGACGCGGACGCAGTTTTCTGCAAAACCACACGATATGCATGCAAATGGTGCTTTTGGCAGAACGCGCGCGTGGATTTCTACCAAACGACGTGAAAAGCATGCCGATGCTGCTCTTTTTAACATCCGCACATGGATTTGTGCCAAAGCGCGTTTTAAGCATGCGCATGCATCTTTTGGTAGACGCGGACGCAGTTTTCTGCAAAACCACACGATAGGCATGCAAATGGTGCTTTTGGCAGAACGCGCGTGTGGATTTCTACCAAACGACGTGAAAAGCATGCCGATGCTGCTCTTTTTAGCACCCGCACATGGATTTGTGCCAAAACGCGTTTTAAGCATGCGCATGCATCTTTTGGTAGACGCGGACGCAGTTTTCTGCAAAACCACACGATAGGCATGCAAATGGTGCTTTTGGCAGAACGCGCGCGTGGATTTCTACCAAACGACGTGAAAAGCATGCCGATGCTGCTCTTTCTGGCACCCGCACATGGATTTGTGCCAAAACGCGTTTTTAGCATGCACATGCATCTTTTGGTAGACGCGGACGCAGTTTTCTGCAAAACCACACGATATGCATGCAAATGGTGCTTTTGGCAGAACGCGCGTGTGGATTTCTACCAAACGACGTGAAAAGCATGCCGATGCTGCTCTTTTTAGCACCCGCACATGGATTTGTGCCAAAACGCGTTTTAAGCATGCGCATGCATCTTTTGGTAGACGCGGACGCAGTTTTCTGCCAAACCACACGATATGCATGCAAATGGTGCTTTTGGCAGAACGCGCGCGTGGATTTCTACCAAACGACGTGAAAAGCATGCCGATGCTGCTCTTTTTAACATCCGCACATGGATTTGTGCCAAAGCGCGTTTTAAGCATGCGCATGCATCTTTTGGTAGACGCGGACGCAGTTTTCTGCAAAACCACACGATAGGCATGCAAATGGTGCTTTTGGCAGAACGCGCGTGTGGATTTCTACCAAACGACGTGAAAAGCATGCCGATGCTGCTCTTTTTAACATCCGCACATGGATTTGTGCCAAAGCGCGTTTTAAGCATGCGCATGCATCTTTTGGTAGACGCGGACGCAGTTTTCTGCAAAACCACACGATATGCATGCAAATGGTGCTTTTGGCAGAACGCGCGTGTGGATTTCTACCAAACGACGTGAAAAGCATGCCGATGCTGCTCTTTTTAACATCCGCACATGGATTTGCGCCAAAACGCGTTTTAAGCATGCGCATGCATCTTTTGGTAGACGCGGACGCAGTTTTCTGCAAAACCACACGATAGGCATGCAAATGGTGCTTTTGGCAGAACGCGCGCGTGGATTTCTACCAAACGACGTGAAAAGCATGCCGATGCTGCTCTTTTTAACATCCGCACATGGATTTGTGCCAAAACGCGTTTTTAGCATGCACATGCATCTTTTGGTAGACGCGGACGCAGTTTTCTGCAAAACCACACGATATGCATGCAAATGGTGCTTTTGGCAGAACGCGCGTGTGGATTTCTACCAAACGACGTGAAAAGCATGCCGATGCTGCTCTTTTTAACATCCGCACATGGATTTGTGCCAAAACGCGTTTTTAGTATGCACATGCATCTTTTGGTAGACGCGGACGCAGTTTTCTGCAAAACCACACGATATGCATGCAAATGGTGCTTTTGGCAGAACGCGCGTGTGGATTTCTACCAAACGACGTGAAAAGCATGCCGATGCTGCTCTTTTTAACATCCGCACATGGATTTGTGCCAAAACGCGTTTTTAGCATGCACATGCATCTTTTGGTAGACGCGGACGCAGTTTTCTGCAAAACCACACGATAGGCATGCAAATGGTGCTTTTGGCAGAACGCGCTTGTGGATTTCTACCAAACGACGTGAAAAGCATGCCGATGCTGCTCTTTTTAGCACCCGCACATGGATTTGTGCCAAAACGCGTTTTTAGCATGCACATGCATCTTTTCGTAGACGCGGACGCAGTTTTCTGCAAAACCACACGATATGCATGCAAATGGTGCTTTTGGCAGAACGCGCGTGTGGATTTCTACCAAACGACGTGAAAAGCATGCCGATGCTGCTCTTTTTAACATCCGCACATGGATTTGTGCCAAAGCGCGTTTTAAGCATGCGCATGCATCTTTTGGTAGACGCGGACGCAGTTTTCTGCAAAACCACACGATAGGCATGCAAATGGTGCTTTTGGCAGAACGCGCGTGTGGATTTCTACCAAACGACGTGAAAAGCATGCCGATGCTGCTCTTTTTAGCACCCGCACATGGATTTGTGCCAAAACGCGTTTTAAGCATGCGCATGCATCTTTTGGTAGACGCGGACGCAGTTTTCTGCAAAACCACACGATAGGCATGCAAATGGTGCTTTTGGCAGAACGCGCGCGTGGATTTCTACCAAACGACGTGAAAAGCATGCCGATGCTGCTCTTTTTAACATCCGCACATGGATTTGTGCCAAAACGCGTTTTTAGCATGCACATGCATCTTTTGGTAGACGCGGACGCAGTTTTCTGCAAAACCACACGATATGCATGCAAATGGTGCTTTTGGCAGAACGCGCGCGTGGATTTCTACCAAACGACGTGAAAAAAATGCCGATGCTGCTCTTTTTAACATCCGCACATGGATTTGTGCCAAAGCGCGTTTTAAGCATGCGCATGCATCTTTTGGTAGACGCGGACGCAGTTTTCTGCAAAACCACACGATAGGCATGCAAATGGTGCTTTTGGCAGAACGCGCGTGTGGATTTCTACCAAACGACGTGAAAAGCATGCCGATGCTGCTCTTTTTAGCACCCGCACATGGATTTGTGCCAAAACGCGTTTTAAGCATGCGCATGCATCTTTGGTAGACGCGGACGCAGTTTTCTGCAAAACCACACGATAGGCATGCAAATGGTGCTTTTGGCAGAACGCGCTTGTGGATTTCTACCAAACGACGTGAAAAGCATGCCGATGCTGCTCTTTTTAGCACCCGCACATGGATTTGTGCCAAAACGCGTTTTTAGCATGCACATGCATCTTTTGGTAGACGCGGACGCAGTTTTCTGCAAAACCACACGATATGCATGCAAATGGTGCTTTTGGCAGAACGCGCGTGTGGATTTCTACCAAACGACGTGAAAAGCATGCCGATGCTGCTCTTTTTAACATCCGCACATGGATTTGTGCCAAAGCGCGATTTAAGCATGCGCATGCATCTTTTGGTAGACGCGGACGCAGTTTTCTGCAAAACCACACGATAGGCATGCAAATGGTGCTTTTGGCAGAACGCGCGTGTGGATTTCTACCAAACGACGTGAAAAGCATGCCGATGCTGCTCTTTTTAGCACCCGCACATGGATTTGTGCCAAAACGCGTTTTAAGCATGCGCATGCATCTTTTGGTAGACGCGGACGCAGTTTTCTGCAAAACCACACGATAGGCATGCAAATGGTGCTTTTGGCAGAACGCGCGCGTGGATTTCTACCAAACGACGTGAAAAGCATGCCGATGCTGCTCTTTTTAACATCCGCACATGGATTTGTGCCAAAACGCGTTTTTAGCATGCACATGCATCTTTTGGTAGACGCGGACGCAGTTTTCTGCAAAACCACACGATATGCATGCAAATGGTGCTTTTGGCAGAACGCGCGTGTGGATTTCTACCAAACGACGTGAAAAGCATGCCGATGCTGCTCTTTTTAACATCCGCACATGGATTTGTGCCAAAGCGCGTTTTAAGCATGCGCATGCATCTTTTGGTAGACGCGGACGCAGTTTTCTGCAAAACCACACGATAGGCATGCAAATGGTGCTTTTGGCAGAACGCGCGTGTGGATTTTTACCAAACGACGTGAAAAGCATGCCGATGCTGCTCTTTTTAGCACCCGCACATGGATTTGTGCCAAAACGCGTTTTAAGCATGCGCATGCATCTTTTGGTAGACGCGGACGCAGTTTTCTGCAAAACCACACGATATGCATGCAAATGGTGCTTTTGGCAGAACGCGCGCGTGGATTTCTACCAAACGACGTGAAAAGCATGCCGATGCTGCTCTTTTTAACATCCGCACATGGATTTGTGCCAAAACGCGTTTTTAGCATGCACATGCATCTTTTGGTAGACGCGGACGCAGTTTTCTGCAAAACCACACGATATGCATGCAAATGGTGCTTTTGGCAGAACGCGCGTGTGGATTTCTACCAAACGACGTGAAAAGCATGCCGATGCTGCTCTTTTTAACATCCGCACATGGATTTCTGCCAAAACGCGTTTTTAGCATGCACATGCATCTTTTGGTAGACGCGGACGCAGTTTTCTGCAAAACCACACGATATGCATGCAAATGGTGCTTTTGGCAGAACGCGCGTGTGGATTTCTACCAAACGACGTGAAAAGCATGCCGATGCTGCTCTTTTTAACATCCGCACATGGATTTGTGCCAAAACGCGTTTTTAGCATGCACATGCATCTTTTGGTAGACGCGGACGCAGTTTTCTGCAAAACCACACGATATGCATGCAAATGGTGCTTTTGGCAGAACGCGCGTGTGGATTTCTACCAAACGACGTGAAAAGCATGCCGATGCTGCTCTTTTTAACATCCGCACATGGATTTGTGCCAAAACGCGTTTTTAGCATGCACATGCATCTTTTGGTAGACGCGGACGCAGTTTTCTGCAAAACCACACGATAGGCATGCAAATGGTGCTTTTGGCAGAACGCGCGTGTGGATTTCTACCAAACGACGTGAAAAGCATGCCGATGCTGCTCTTTTTAGCACCCGCACATGGATTTGTGCCAAAACGCGTTTTTAGCATGCACATGCATCTTTTGGTAGACGCGGACGCAGTTTTCTGCAAAACCACACGATATGCATGCAAATGGTGCTTTTGGCAGAACGCGCGTGTGGATTTCTACCAAACGACGTGAAAAGCATGCCGATGCTGCTCTTTTTAACATCCGCACATGGATTTGTGCCAAAGCGCGTTTTAAGCATGCGCATGCATCTTTTGGTAGACGCGGACGCAGTTTTCTGCAAAACCACACGATAGGCATGCAAATGGTGCTTTTGGCAGAACGCGCGTGTGGATTTCTACCAAACGACGTGAAAAGCATGCCGATGCTGCTCTTTTTAGCACCCGCACATGGATTTGTGCCAAAACGCGTTTTAAGCATGCGCATGCATCTTTTGGTAGACGCGGACGCAGTTTTCTGCAAAACCACACGATTGCATGCAAATGGTGCTTTTGGCAGAACGCGCGCGTGGATTTCTACCAAACGACGTGAAAAGCATGCCGATGCTGCTCTTTTTAACATCCGCACATGGATTTGTGCCAAAGCGCGTTTTAAGCATGCGCATGCATCTTTTGGTAGACGCGGACGCAGTTTTCTGCAAAACCACACGATAGGCATGCAAATGGTGCTTTTGGCAGAACGCGCGTGTGGATTTCTACCAAACGACGTGAAAAGCATGCCGATGCTGCTCTTTTTAACATCCGCACATGGATTTGTGCCAAAGCGCGTTTTAAGCATGCGCATGCGTCTTTTGGTAGACGCGGACGCAGTTTTCTGCAGAACCACACGATAGGCATGCAAATGGTGCTTTTGGCAGAACGCGCGCGTGGATTTCTACCAAACGACGTGAAAAGCATGCCGATGCTGCTCTTTTTAACATCCGCACATGGATTTGTGCCAAAACGCGTTTTTAGCATGCACATGCATCTTTTGGTAGACGCGGACGCAGTTTTCTGCAAAACCACACGATATGCATGCAAATGGTGCTTTTGGCAGAACGCGCGCGTGGATTTCTACCAAACGACGTGAAAAGCATGCCGATGCTGCTCTTTTTAACATCCGCACATGGATTTGTGCCAAAGCGCGTTTTAAGCATGCGCATGCATCTTTTGGTAGACGCGGACGCAGTTTTCTGCAAAACCACACGATAGGCATGCAAATGGTGCTTTTGGCAGAACGCGCGTGTGGATTTCTACCAAACGACGTGAAAAGCATGCCGATGCTGCTCTTTTTAGCACCCGCACATGGATTTGTGCCAAAACGCGTTTTAAGCATGCGCATGCATCTTTTGGTAGACGCGGACGCAGTTTTCTGCAAAACCACACGATAGGCATGCAAATGGTGCTTTTGGCAGAACGCGCGCGTGGATTTCTACCAAACGACGTGAAAAGCATGCCGATGCTGCTCTTTTTAGCACCCGCACATGGATTTGTGCCAAAACGCGTTTTTAGCATGCACATGCATCTTTTGGTAGACGCGGACGCAGTTTTCTGCAAAACCACACGATATGCATGCAAATGGTGCTTTTGGCAGAACGCGCGTGTGGATTTCTACCAAACGACGTGAAAAGCATGCCGATGCTGCTCTTTTTAGCACCCGCACATGGATTTGTGCCAAAACGCGTTTTAAGCATGCGCATGCATCTTTTGGTAGACGCGGACGCAGTTTTCTGCAAAACCACACGATATGCATGCAAATGGTGCTTTTGGCAGAACGCGCGCGTGGATTTCTACCAAACGACGTGAAAAGCATGCCGATGCTGCTCTTTTTAACATCCGCACATGGATTTGTGCCAAAACGCGTTTTTAGCATGCACATGCATCTTTTGGTAGACGCGGACGCAGTTTTCTGCAAAACCACACGATATGCATGCAAATGGTGCTTTTGGCAGAACGCGCGTGTGGATTTCTACCAAACGACGTGAAAAGCATGCCGATGCTGCTCTTTTTAACATCCGCACATGGATTTGTGCCAAAACGCGTTTTTAGAATGCACATGCATCTTTTGGTAGACGCGGACGCAGTTTTCTGCAAAACCACACGATATGCATGCAAATGGTGCTTTTGGCAGAACGCGCGTGTGGATTTCTACCAAACGACGTGAAAAGCATGCCGATGCTGCTCTTTTTAACATCCGCACATGGATTTGTGCCAAAACGCGTTTTAAGCATGCGCATGCATCTTTTGGTAGACGCGGACGCAGTTTTCTGCAAAACCACACGATAGGCATGCAAATGGTGCTTTTGGCAGAACGCGCGTGTGGATTTCTACCAAACGACGTGAAAAGCATGCCGATGCTGCTCTTTTTAGCACCCGCACATGGATTTGTGGCAAAACGCGTTTTAAGCATGCGCAGGCATCTTTTGGTAGACGCGGACGCAGTTTTCTGCAAAACCACACGATATGCATGCAAATGGTGCTTTTGGCAGAACGCGCGCGTGGATTTCTACCAAACGACGTGAAAAGCATGCCGATGCTGCTCTTTTTAACATCCGCACATGGATTTGTGCCAAAGCGCGTTTTAAGCATGCGCATGCATCTTTTGGTAGACGCGGACGCAGTTTTCTGCAAAACCACACGATAGGCATGCAAATGGTGCTTTTGGCAGAACGCACGTGTGGATTTCTACCAAACGACGTGAAAAGCATGCCGATGCTGCTCTTTTTAACATCTGCACATGGATTTGTGCCAAAACGCGTTTTTAGCATGCGCATGCATCTTTTGGTAGACGCGGACGCAGTTTTCTGCAAAACCACACGATATGCATGCAAATGGTGCTTTTGGCAGAACGCGCGTGTGGATTTCTACCAAACGATGTGAAAAGCATGCCGATGCTGCTCTTTTTAACATCCGCACATGGATTTGTGCCAAAACGCGTTTTAAGCATGCGCATGCATCTTTTGGTAGACGCGGACGCAGTTTTCTGCAAAACCACACGATAGGCATGCAAATGGTGCTTTTGGCAGAACGCGCGTGTGGATTTCTACCAAACGACGTGAAAAGCATGCCGATGCTGCTCTTTTTAGCACCCGCACATGGATTTGTGCCAAAACGCGTTTTAAGCATGCGCATGCATCTTTTGGTAGACGCGGACGCAGTTTTCTGCAAAACCACACGATAGGCATGCAAATGGTGCTTTTGGCAGAACGCGCGCGTGGATTTCTACCAAACGACGTGAAAAGCATGCCGATGCTGCTCTTTTTAACATCCGCACATGGATTTGTGCCAAAACGCGTTTTTAGCATGCACATGCATCTTTTGGTAGACGCGGACGCAGTTTTCTGCAAAACCACACGATATGCATGCAAATGGTGCTTTTGGCAGAACGCGCGTGTGGATTTCTACCAAACGACGTGAAAAGCATGCCGATGCTGCTCTTTTTAACATCCGCACATGGATTTGTGCCAAAACGCGTTTTAAGCATGCGCATGCATCTTTTGGTAGACACGGACGCAGTTTTCTGCAAAACCACACGATAGGCATGCAAATGGTGCTTTTGGCAGAACGCGCGTGTGGATTTCTACCAAACGACGTGAAAAGCATGCCGATGCTGCTCTTTTTAGCACCCGCACATGGATTTGTGCCAAAACGCGTTTTAAGCATGCGCATGCATCTTTTGGTAGACGCGGACGCAGTTTTCTGCAAAACCACACGATAGGCATGCAAATGGTGCTTTTGGCAGAACGCGCGCGTGGATTTCTACCAAACGACGTGAAAAGCATGCCGATGCTGCTCTTTTTAACATCCGCACATGGATTTGTGCCAAAACGCGTTTTTAGCATGTACATGCATCTTTTGGTAGACACGGACGCAGTTTTCTGCAAAACCACACGATATGCATGCAAATGGTGCTTTTGGCAGAACGCGCGTGTGGATTTCTACCAAACGACGTGAAAAGCATGCCGATGCTGCTCTTTTTAACATCCGCACATGGATTTGTGCCAAAACGCGTTTTTAGCATGCACATGCATCTTTTGGTAGACGCGGACGCAGTTTTCTGCAAAACCACACGATATGCATGCAAATGGTGCTTTTGGCAGAACGCGCGTGTGGATTTCTACCAAACGACGTGAAAAGCATGCCGATGCTGCTCTTTTTAACATCCGCACATGGATTTGTGCCAAAACGCGTTTTAAGCATGCGCATGCATCTTTTGGTAGACGCGGACGCAGTTTTCTGCAAAACCACACGATAGGCATGCAAATGGTGCTTTTGGCAGAACGCGCGCGTGGATTTCTACCAAACGACGTGAAAAGCATGCCGATGCTGCTCTTTTTAACATCCGCACATGGATTTGTGCCAAAACGCGTTTTTAGCATGCACATGCATCTTTTGGTAGACGCGGACGCAGTTTTCTGCAAAACCACACGATATGCATGCAAATGGTGCTTTTGGCAGAACGCGCGTGTGGATTTCTACCAAACGACGTGAAAAGCATGCCGATGCTGCTCTTTTTAACATCCGCACATGGATTTGTGCCAAAACGCGTTTTTAGCATGCACATGCATCTTTTGGTAGACGCGGACGCAGTTTTCTGCAAAACCACACGATATGCATGCAAATGGTGCTTTTGGCAGAACGCGCGTGTGGATTTCTACCAAACGACGTGAAAAGCATGCCGATGCCTCTCTTTTTAACATCCGCACATGGATTTGTGCCAAAACGCGTTTTAAGCATGCGCATGCATCTTTTGGTAGACGCGGACGCAGTTTTCTGCAAAACCACACGATAGGCATGCAAATGGTGCTTTTGGCAGAACGCGCGTGTGGATTTCTACCAAACGACGTGAAAAGCATGCCGATGCTGCTCTTTTTAGCACCCGCACATGGATTTGTGCCAAAACGCGTTTTAAGCATGCGCATGCATCTTTTGGTAGACGCGGACGCAGTTTTCTGCAAAACCACACGATATGTATGCAAATGGTGCTTTTGGCAGAACGCGCGCGTGGATTTCTACCAAACGACGTGAAAAGCATGCCGATGCTGCTCTTTTTAACATCCGCACATGGATTTGTGCCAAAGCGCGTTTTAAGCATGCGCATGCATCTTTTGGTAGACGCGGACGCAGTTTTCTGCAAAACCACACGATAGGCATGCAAATGGTGCTTTTGGCAGAACGCACGTGTGGATTTCTACCAAACGACGTGAAAAGCATGCCGATGCTGCTCTTTTTAACATCCGCACATGGATTTGTGCCAAAACGCGTTTTTAGCATGCGCATGCATCTTTTGGTAGACGCGGACGCAGTTTTCTGCAAAACCACACGATATGCATGCAAATGGTGCTTTTGGCAGAACGCGCGTGTGGATTTCTACCAAACGACGTGAAAAGCATGCCGATGCTGCTCTTTTTAACATCCGCACATGGATTTGTGCCAAAACGCGTTTTAAGCATGCGCATGCATCTTTTGGTAGACGCGGACGCAGTTTTCTGCAAAACCACACGATAGGCATGCAAATGGTGCTTTTGGCAGAACGCGCGTGTGGATTTCTACCAAACGACGTGAAAAGCATGCCGATGCTGCTCTTTTTAACATCCGCACATGGATTTGTGCCAAAACGCGTTTTTAGCATGCACATGCATCTTTTGGTAGACGCGGACGCAGTTTTCTGCAAAACCACACGATATGCAGGCAAATGGTGCTTTTGGCAGAACGCGCGTGTGGATTTCTACCAAACGACGTGAAAAGCATGCCGATGCTGCTCTTTTTAACATCCGCACATGGATTTGTGCCAAAGCGCGTTTTAAGCATGCGCATGCATCTTTTGGTAGACGCGGACGCAGTTTTCTGCAAAACCACACGATAGGCATGCAAATGGTGCTTTTGGCAGAACGCGCGTGTGGATTTCTACCAAACGACGTGAAAAGCATGCCGATGCTGCTCTTTTTAGCACCCGCACATGGATTTGTGCCAAAACGCGTTTTAAGCATGCGCATGCATCTTTTGGTTGACGCGGACGCAGTTTTCTGCAAAACCACACGATATGCATGCAAATGGTGCTTTTGGCAGAACGCGCGCGTGGATTTCTACCAAACGACGTTAAAAGCATGCCGATGCTGCTCTTTTTAACATCCGCACATGGATTTGTGCCAAAACGCGTTTTTAGCATGCACATGCATCTTTTGGTAGACGCGGACGCAGTTTTCTGCAAAACCACACGATATGCATGCAAATGGTGCTTTTGGCAGAACGCGCGTGTGGATTTCTACCAAACGACGTGAAAAGCATGCCGATGCTGCTCTTTTTAACATCCGCACATGGATTTGTGCCAAAACGCGTTTTTAGCATGCACATGCATCTTTTGGTAGACGCGGACGCAGTTTTCTGCAAAACCACACGATATGCATGCAAATGGTGCTTTTGGCAGAACGCGCGTGTGGATTTCTACCAAACGACGTGAAAAGCATGCCGGTGCTGCTCTTTTTAACATCCGCACATGGATTTGTGCCAAAACGCGTTTTAAGCATGCGCATGCATCTTTTGGTAGACGCGGACGCAGTTTTCTGCAAAACCACACGATAGGCATGCAAATGGTGCTTTTGGCAGAACGCGCGTGTGGATTTCTACCAAACGACGTGAAAAGCATGCCGATGCTGCTCTTTTTAGCACCCGCACATGGATTTGTGCCAAAACGCGTTTTAAGCATGCGCATGCATCTTTTGGTAGACGCGGACGCAGTTTTCTGCAAAACCACACGATAGGCATGCAAATGGTGCTTTTGGCAGAACGCGCGCGTGGATTTCTACCAAACGACGTGAAAAGCATGCCGATGCTGCTCTTTTTAACATCCGCACATGGATTTGTGCCAAAACGCGTTTTTAGCATGCACATGCATCTTTTGGTAGACGCGGACGCAGTTTTCTGCAAAACCACACGATATGCATGCAAATGGTGCTTTTGGCAGAACGCGCGTGTGGATTTCTACCAAACGACGTGAAAAGCATGCCGATGCTGCTCTTTTTAACATCCGCACATGGATTTGTGCCAAAACGCGTTTTTAGCATGCACATGCATCTTTTGGTAGACGCGGACGCAGTTTTCTGCAAAACCACACGATATGCATGCAAATGGTGCTTTTGGCAGAACGCGCATGTGGATTTCTACCAAACGACGTGAAAAGCATGCCGATGCTGCTCTTTTTAACATCCGCACATGGATTTGTGCCAAAACGCGTTTTTAGCATGCACCTGCATCTTTTGGTAGACGCGGACGCAGTTTTCTGCAAAACCACACGATAGGCATGCAAATGGTGCTTTTGGCAGAACGCGCTTGTGGATTTCTACCAAACGACGTGAAAAGCATGCCGATGCTGCTCTTTTTAGCACCCGCACATGGATTTGTGCCAAAACGCGTTTTTAGCATGCACATACATCTTTTGGTAGACGCGGACGCAGTTTTCTGCAAAACCACACGATATGCATGCAAATGGTGCTTTTGGCAGAACGCGCGTGTGGATTTCTACCAAACGACGTGAAAAGCATGCCGATGCTGCTCTTTTTAACATCCGCACATGGATTTGTGCCAAAGCGCGTTTTAAGCATGCGCATGCATCTTTTGGTAGACGCGGACGCAGTTTTCTGCAAAACCACACGATAGGCATGCAAATGGTGCTTTTGGCAGAACGCGCGTGTGGATTTCTACCAAACGACGTGAAAAGCATGCCGATGCTGCTCTTTTTAGCACCCGCACATGGATTTGTGCCAAAACGCGTTTTAAGCATGCGCATGCATCTTTTGGTAGACGCGGACGCAGTTTTCTGCAAAACCACACGATAGGCATGCAAATGGTGCTTTTGGCAGAACGCGCGCGTGGATTTCTACCAAACGACGTGAAAAGCATGCCGATGCTGCTCTTTTTAACATCCGCACATGGATTTGTGCCAAAACGCGTTTTTAGCATGCACATGCATCTTTTGGTAGACGCGGACGCAGTTTTCTGCAAAACCACACGATATGCATGCAAATGGTGCTTTTGGCAGAACGCGCGTGTGGATTTCTACCAAACGACGTGAAAAGCATGCCGATGCTGCTCTTTTTAACATCCGCACATGGATTTGTGCCAAAACGCGTTTTTAGCATGCACATGCATCTTTTGGTAGACGCGGACGCAGTTTTCTGCAAAACCACACGATATGCATGCAAATGGTGCTTTTGGCAGAACGCGCGTGTGGATTTCTACCAAACGACGTGAAAAGCATGCCGATGCTGCTCTTTTTAACATCCGCACATGGATTTGTGCCAAAGCGCGTTTTAAGCATGCGCATGCATCTTTTGGTAGACGCGGACGCAGTTTTCTGCAAAACCACACGATAGGCATGCAAATGGTGCTTTTGGCAGAACGCGCGTGTGGATTTCTACCAAACGACGTGAAAAGCATGCCGATGCTGCTCTTTTTAGCACCCGCACATGGATTTGTGCCAAAACGCGTTTTAAGCATGCGCATGCATCTTTTGGTAGACGCGGACGCAGTTTTCTGCAAAACCACACGATATGCATGCAAATGGTGCTTTTGGCAGAACGCGCGCGTGGATTTCTACCAAACGACGTGAAAAGCATGCCGATGCTGCTCTTTTTAACATCCGCACATGGATTTGTGCCAAAACGCGTTTTTAGCATGCACATGCATCTTTTGGTAGACGCGGACGCAGTTTTCTGCAAAACCACACGATATGCATGCAAATGGTGCTTTTGGCAGAACGCGCGTGTGGATTTCTACCAAACGACGTGAAAAGCATGCCGATGCTGCTCTTTTTAACATCCGCACATGGATTTGTGCCAAAACGCGTTTTTAGCATGCACATGCATCTTTTGGTAGACGCGGACGCAGTTTTCTGCAAAACCACACGATATGCATGCAAATGGTGCTTTTGGCAGAACGCGCGTGTGGATTTCTACCAAACGACGTGAAAAGCATGCCGATGCTGCTCTTTTTAACATCCGCACATGGATTTGTGCCAAAACGCGTTTTAAGCATGCGCATGCATCTTTTGGTAGACGCGGACGCAGTTTTCTGCAAAACCACACGATAGGCATGCAAATGGTGCCTTTGGCAGAACGCGCGTGTGGATTTCTACCAAACGACGTGAAAAGCATGCCGATGCTGCTCTTTTTAGCACCCGCACATGGATTTGTGCCAAAACGCGTTTTAAGCATGCGCATGCATCTTTTGGTAGACGCGGACGCAGTTTTCTGCAAAACCACACGATATGCATGCAAATGGTGCTTTTGGCAGAACGCGCGCGTGGATTTCTACCAAACGACGTGAAAAGCATGCCGATGCTGCTCTTTTTAACATCCGCACATGGATTTGTGCCAAAGCGCGTTTTAAGCATGCGCATGCATCTTTTGGTAGACGCGGACGCAGTTTTCTGCAAAACCACACGATAGGCATGCAAATGGTGCTTTTGGCAGAACGCACGTGTGGATTTCTACCAAACGACGTGAAAAGCATGCCGATGCTGCTCTTTTTAACATCCGCACATGGATTTGTGCCAAAACGCGTTTTTAGCATGCGCATGCATCTTTTGGTAGACGCGGACGCAGTTTTCTGCAAAACCACACGATATGCATGCAAATGGTGCTTTTGGCAGAACGCGCGTGTGGATTTCTACCAAACGACGTGAAAAGCATGCCGATGCTGCTCTTTTTAACATCCGCACATGAATTTGTGCCAAAACGCGTTTTAAGCATGCGCATGCATCTTTTGGTAGACGCGGACGCAGTTTTCTGCAAAACCACACGATAGGCATGCAAATGGTGCTTTCGGCAGAACGCGCGTGTGGATTTCTACCAAACGACGTGAAAAGCATGCCGATGCTGCTCTTTTTAGCACCCGCACATGGATTTGTGCCAAAACGCGTTTTAAGCATGCGCATGCATCTTTTGGTAGACGCGGACGCAGTTTTCTGCAAAACCACACGATAGGCATGCAAATGGTGCTTTTGGCAGAACGCGCGCGTGGATTTCTACCAAACGACGTGAAAAGCATGCCGATGCTGCTCTTTTTAACATCCGCACATGGATTTGTGCCAAAACGCGTTTTTAGCATGCACATGCATCTTTTGGTAGACGCGGACGCAGTTTTCTGCAAAACCACATGATATGCATGCAAATGGTGCTTTTGGCAGAACGCGCGTGTGGATTTCTACCAAACGACGTGAAAAGCATGCCGATGCTGCTCTTTTTAACATCCGCACATGGATTTGTGCCAAAACGCGTTTTTAGCATGCACATGCATCTTTTGGTAGACGCGGACGCAGTTTTCTGCAAAACCACACGATATGCATGCAAATGGTGCTTTTGGCAGAACGCGCGTGTGGATTTCTACCAAACGACGTGAAAAGCATGCCGATGCTGCTCTTTTTAACATCCGCACATGGATTTCTGCCAAAACGCGTTTTAAGCATGCGCATGCATCTTTTGGTAGACGCGGACGCAGTTTTCTGCAAAACCACACGATAGGCATGCAAATGGTGCTTTTGGCAGAACGCGCGTGTGGATTTCTACCAAACGACGTGAAAAGCATGCCGATGCTGCTCTTTTTAGCACCCGCACATGGATTTGTGCCAAAACGCGTTTTAAGCATGCGCATGCATCTTTTGGTAGACGCGGACGCAGTTTTCTGCAAAACCACACGATAGGCATGCAAATGGTGCTTTTGGCAGAACGCGCGCGTGGATTTCTACCAAACGACGTGAAAAGCATGCCGATGCTGCTCTTTTTAACATCCGCACATGGATTTGTGCCAAAACGCGTTTTTAGCATGCACATGCATCTTTTGGTAGACGCGGACGCAGTTTTCTGCAAAACCACACGATAGGCATGCAAATGGTGCTTTTGGCAGAACGCGCGTGTGGATTTCTACCAAACGACGTGAAAAGCATGCCGATGCTGCTCTTTTTAGCACCCGCACATGGATTTGTGCCAAAACGCGTTTTAAGCATGCGCATGCATCTTTTGGTAGACGCGGACGCAGTTTTCTGCAAAACCACACGATAGGCATGCAAATGGTGCTTTTGGCAGAACGCGCGCGTGGATTTCTACCAAACGACGTGAAAAGCATGCCGATGCTGCTCTTTTTAACATCCGCACATGGATTTGTGCCAAAACGCGTTTTTAGCATGCACATGCATCTTTTGGTAGACGCGGACGCAGTTTTCTGCAAAACCACACGATATGCATGCAAATGGTGCTTTTGGCAGAACGCGCGTGTGGATTTCTACCAAACGACGTGAAAAGCATGCCGATGCTGCTCTTTTTAACATCCGCACATGGATTTGTGCCAAAACGCGTTTTTAGCATGCACATGCATCTTTTGGTAGACGCGGACGCAGTTTTCTGCAAAACCACACGATATGCATGCAAATGGTGCTTTTGGCAGAACGCGCGTGTGGATTTCTACCAAACGACGTGAAAAGCATGCCGATGCTGCTCTTTTTAACATCCGCACATGGATTTGTGCCAAAACGCGTTTTAAGCATGCGCATGCATCTTTTGGTAGACGCGGACGCAGTTTTCTGCAAAACCACACGATAGGCATGCAAATGGTGCTTTTGGCAGAACGCGCGTGTGGATTTCTACCAAACGACGTGAAAAGCATGCCGATGCTGCTCTTTTTAACATCCGCACATGGATTTGTGCCAAAACGCGTTTTTAGCATGCACATGCATCTTTTGGTAGACGCGGACGCAGTTTTCTGCAAAACCACACGATATGCATGCAAATGGTGCTTTTGGCAGAACGCGCGTGTGGATTTCTACCAAACGACGTGAAAAGCATGCCGATGCTGCTCTTTTTAACATCCGCACATGGATTTGTGCCAAAACGCGTTTTAAGCATGCGCATGCATCTTTGGTAGACGCGGACGCAGTTTTCTGCAAAACCACACGATAGGCATGCAAATGGTGCTTTTGGCAGAACGCGCGCGTGGATTTCTACCAAACGACGTGAAAAGCATGCCGATGCTGCTCTTTTTAACATCCGCACATGGATTTGTGCCAAAGCGCGTTTTAAGCATGCGCATGCATCTTTTGGTAGACGCGGACGCAGTTTTCTGCAAAACCACACGATAGGCATGCAAATGGTGCTTTTGGCAGAACGCACGTGTGGATTTCTACCAAACGACGTGAAAAGCATGCCGATGCTGCTCTTTTTAACATCCGCACATGGATTTGTGCCAAAACGCGTTTTTAGCATGCGCATGCATCTTTTGGTAGACGCGGACGCAGTTTTCTGCAAAACCACACGATATGCATGCAAATGGTGCTTTTGGCAGAACGCGCGTGTGGATTTCTACCAAACGACGTGAAAAGCATGCCGATGCTGCTCTTTTTAACATCCGCACATGAATTTGTGCCAAAACGCGTTTTAAGCATGCGCATGCATCTTTTGGTAGACGCGGACGCAGTTTTCTGCAAAACCACACGATAGGCATGCAAATGGTGCTTTCGGCAGAACGCGCGTGTGGATTTCTACCAAACGACGTGAAAAGCATGCCGATGCTGCTCTTTTTAGCACCCGCACATGGATTTGTGCCAAAACGCGTTTTAAGCATGCGCATGCATCTTTTGGTAGACGCGGACGCAGTTTTCTGCAAAACCACACGATAGGCATGCAAATGGTGCTTTTGGCAGAACGCGCGCGTGGATTTCTACCAAACGACGTGAAAAGCATGCCGATGCTGCTCTTTTTAACATCCGCACATGGATTTGTGCCAAAACGCGTTTTTAGCATGCACATGCATCTTTTGGTAGACGCGGACGCAGTTTTCTGCAAAACCACATGATATGCATGCAAATGGTGCTTTTGGCAGAACGCGCGTGTGGATTTCTACCAAACGACGTGAAAAGCATGCCGATGCTGCTCTTTTTAACATCCGCACATGGATTTGTGCCAAAACGCGTTTTTAGCATGCACATGCATCTTTTGGTAGACGCGGACGCAGTTTTCTGCAAAACCACACGATATGCATGCAAATGGTGCTTTTGGCAGAACGCGCGTGTGGATTTCTACCAAACGACGTGAAAAGCATGCCGATGCTGCTCTTTTTAACATCCGCACATGGATTTCTGCCAAAACGCGTTTTAAGCATGCGCATGCATCTTTTGGTAGACGCGGACGCAGTTTTCTGCAAAACCACACGATAGGCATGCAAATGGTGCTTTTGGCAGAACGCGCGTGTGGATTTCTACCAAACGACGTGAAAAGCATGCCGATGCTGCTCTTTTTAGCACGCACATGGATTTGTGCCAAAGCGCGTTTTAAGCATGCGCATGCATCTTTTGGTAGACGCGGACGCAGTTTTCTGCAAAACCGCACGATATGCATGCAAATGGTGCTTTTGGCAGAACGCGCGTGTGGATTTCTACCAAACGACGTGAAAAGCATGCCGATGCTGCCCTTTTTAGCACCCGCACATGGATTTGTGCCAAAACGCGTTTTAAGCATGCGCATGCATCTTTTGGTAGACGCGGACGCAGTTTTCTGCAAAACCACACGATATGCATGCAAATGGTGCTTTTGGCAGAACGCGCGCGTGGATTTCCACCAAACGACGTGAAAAGCATGCCGATGCTGCTCTTTTTAACATCCGCACATGGATTTGTGCCAAAGCGCGTTTTAAGCATGCGCATGCATCTTTTGGTAGATGCGGACGCAGTTTTCTGCAAAACCACACGATAGGCATGCAAATGGTGCTTTTGGCAGAACGCGCGTGTGGATTTCTACCAAACGACGTGAAAAGCATGCCGATGCTGCTCTTTTTAGCACCCGCACATGGATTTGTGCCAAAACGCGTTTTAAGCATGCGCATGCATCTTTTGGTAGACGCGGACGCAGTTTTCTGCAAAACCACACGATAGGCATGCAAATGGTGCTTTTGGCAGAACGCGCGCGTGGATTTCTACCAAACGACGTGAAAAGCATGCCGATGCTGCTCTTTTTAGCACCCGCACATGGATTTGCGCCAAAACGCGTTTTTAGCATGCACATGTATCTTTTGGTAGACGCGGACGCAGTTTTTTGCAAAACCACACGATATGCATGCAAATGGTGCTTTTGGCAGAACGCGCGTGTGGATTTCTACCAAACGACGTGAAAAGCATGCCGATGCTGCTCTTTTTAGCACCCGCACATGGATTTGTGCCAAAACGCATTTTAAGCATGCGCATGCATCTTTTGGTAGACGCGGACGCAGTTTTCTGCAAAACCACACGATATGCATGCAAATGGTGCTTTTGGCAGAACGCGC
The DNA here is from genome assembly GCF_050947875.1 of Dermacentor variabilis. Taxonomy (NCBI): domain Eukaryota; kingdom Metazoa; phylum Arthropoda; class Arachnida; order Ixodida; family Ixodidae; genus Dermacentor; species Dermacentor variabilis. The sequence continues at coordinate 160,703 of NW_027460816.1, read as the reverse complement.
GCGTGGATTTCTACCAAACGACGTGAAAAGCATGCCGATGCTGCTCTTTTTAACATCCGCACATGGATTTGTGCCAAAGCGCGTTTTAAGCATGCGCATGCATCTTTTGGTAGACGCGGACGCAGTTTTCTGCAAAACCACACGATATGCATGCAAATGGTGCTTTTGGCAGAACGCGCGCGTGGATTTCTACCAAACGACGTGAAAAGCATGCCGATGCTGCTCTTTTTAACATCCGCACATGGATTTGTGCCAAAACGCGTTTTAAGCATGCGCATGCATCTTTTGGTAGACGCGGACGCAGTTTTCTGCAAAACCACACGATAGGCATGCAAATGGTGCTTTTGGCAGAACGCGCGCGTGGATTTCTACCAAACGACGTGAAAAGCATGCCGATGGTGCTCTTTTTAGCACCCGCACATGGATTTGTGCCAAAACGCGTTTTTAGCATGCACATGCATCTTTTGGTAGACGCGGACGCAGTTTTCTGCAAAACCACACGATATGCATGCAAATGGTGGTTTTGGCAGAACGCGCGTGTGGATTTCTACCAAACGACGTGAAAAGCATGCCGATGCTGCTCTTTTTAGCACCCGCACATGGATTTGTGCCAAAACGCGTTTTAAGCATGCGCATGCATCTTTTGGTAGACGCGGACGCAGTTTTCTGCAAAACCACAAGATATGCATGCAAATGGTGCTTTTGGCAGAACGCGCGCGTGGATTTCTACCAAACGACGTGAAAAGCATGCCGATGCTGCTCTTTTTAACATCCGCACATGGATTTGTGCCAAAGCGCGTTTTAAGCATGCGCATGCATCTTTTGGTAGACGCGGACGCAGTTTTCTGCAAAACCACACGATATGCATGCAAATGGTGCTTTTGGCAGAACGCGCGCGTGGATTTCTACCAAACGACGTGAAAAGCATGCCGATGCTGCTCTTTTTAACATCCGCACATGGATTTGTGCCAAAGCGCGTTTTTAGCATGCACATGCATCTTTTGGTAGACGCGGACGCAGTTTTCTGCAAAACCACACGATATGCATGCAAATAGTGCTTTTGGCAGAACGCGCGTGTGGATTTCTACCAAACGACGTGAAAAGCATGCCGATGCTGCTCTTTTTAGCACCCGCACATGGATTTGTGCCAAAACGCGTTTTAAGCATGCGCATGCATCTTTTGGTAGACGCGGACGCAGTTTTCTGCAAAACCACAGGATATGCATGCAAATGGTGCTTTTGGCAGAACGCGCGCGTGGATTTCTACCAAACGACGTGAAAAGCATGCCGATGCTGCTCTTTTTAACATCCGCACATGGATTTGTGCCAAAGCGCGTTTTAAGCATGCGCATGCATCTTTTGGTAGACGCGGACGCAGTTTTCTGCAAAACCACACGATAGGCATGCAAATGGTGCTTTTGGCAGAACGCGCGTGTGGATTTCTACCAAACGACGTGAAAAGCATGCCGATGCTGCTCTTTTTAGCACCCGCACATGGATTTGTGCCAAAACGCGTTTTAAGCATGCGCATGCATCTTTTGGTAGACGCGGACGCAGTTTTCTGCAAAACCACACGATATGCATGCAAATGGTGCTTTTCGCAGAACGCGCGCGTGGATTTCTACCAAACGACGTGAAAAGCATGCCGATGCTGCTCTTTTTAACATCCGCACATGGATTTGTGCCAAAACGCGTTTTAAGCATGCGCATGCATCTTTTGGTAGACGCGGACGCAGTTTTCTGCAAAACCACACGATAGGCATGCAAATGGTGCTTTTGGCAGAACGCGCGCGTGGATTTCTACCAAACGACGTGAAAAGCATGCCGATGCTGCTCTTTTTAGCACCCGCACATAGATTTGTGCCAAAACGCGTTTTAAGCATGCACATGCATCTTTTGGTAGACGCGGACGCAGTTTTCTGCAAAACCACACGGTATGCATGCAAATGGTGCTTTTGGCAGAACGCGCGCGTGGATTTCTACCAAACGACGTGAAAAGCATGCCGATGCTGCTCTTTTTAGCACCCGCACATGGATTTGTGCCAAAACGCGTTTTAAGCATGCGCATGCATCTTTTGGTAGACGCGGACGCAGCTTTCTGCAAAACCACACGATATGCATGCAAATGGTGCTTTTGGCAGAACGCGCGCGTGGATTTCTACCAAACGACGTGAAAAGCATGCCGATGCTGCTCTTTTTAGCACCCGCACATAGATTTGTGCCAAAACGCGTTTTAAGCATGCACATGCATCTTTTGGTAGACGCGGACGCAGTTTTCTGCAAAACCACACGGTATGCATGCAAATGGTGCTTTTGGCAGAACGCGCGCGTGGATTTCTACCAAACGACGTGAAAAGCATGCCGATGCTGCTCTTTTTAGCACCCGCACATGGATTTGTGCCAAAACGCGTTTTAAGCATGCGCATGCATCTTTTGGTAGACGCGGACGCAGCTTTCTGCAAAACCACACGATATGCATGCAAATGGTGCTTTTGGCAGAACGCGCGCGTGGATTTCTACCAAACGACGTGAAAAGCATGCCGATGCTGCTCTTTTTAACATCCGCACATGGATTTGTGCCAAAACGCGTTTTAAGCATGCGCATGCATCTTTTGGTAGACGCGGACGCAGTTTTCTGCAAAACCACACGATAGGCATGCAAATGGTGCTTTTGGCAGAACGCGCGCGTGGATTTCTACCAAACGACGTGAAAAGCATGCCGATGCTGCTCTTTTTAGCACCCGCACATGGATTTGTGCCAAAACGCGTTTTAAGCATGCGCATGCATCTTTTGGTAGACGCGGACGCAGTTTTCTGCAAAACCACACGATATGCATGCAAATGGTGCTTTTGGCAGAACGCGCGCGTGGATTTCTACCAAACGACGTGAAAAGCATGCCGATGCTGCTCTTTTTAACATCCGCACATAGATTTGTGCCAAAGCGCGTTTTAAGCATGCGCATGCATCTTTTGGTAGACGCGGACGCAGTTTTCTGCAAAACCACACGATAGGCATGCAAATGGTGCTTTTGGCAGAACGCGCGCGTGGATTTCTACCAAACGACGTGAAAAGCATGCCGATGCTGCTCTTTTTAGCACCCGCACATGGATTTGTGCCAAAACGCGTTTTTAGCATGCACATGCATCTTTTGGTAGACGCGGACGCAGTTTTCTGCAAAACCACACGATATGCATGCAAATGGTGCTTTTGGCAGAACGCGCGTGTGGATTTCTACCAAACGACGTGAAAAGCATGCCGATGCTGCTCTTTTTAGCACCCGCACATGGATTTGTGCCAAAACGCGTTTTAAGCATGCGCATGCATCTTTTGGTAGACGCGGACGCAGTTTTCTGCAAAACCACACGATATGCATGCAAATGGTGCTTTTGGCAGAACGCGCGCGTGGATTTCTACCAAACGACGTGAAAAGCATGCCGATGCTGCTCTTTTTAACATCCGCACATGGATTTGTGCCAAAGCGCGTTTTAAGCATGCGCATGCATCTTTTGGTAGACGCGGACGCAGTTTTCTGCAAAACCACACGATAGGCATGCAAATGGTGCTTTTGGCAGAACGCGCGTGTGGATTTCTACCAAACAACGTGAGAAGCATGCCGATGCTGCTCTTTTTAGCACCCGCACATGGATTTGTGCCAAAACGCGTTTTAAGCATGCGCATGCATCTTTTGGTAGACGCGGACGCAGTTTTCTGCAAAACCACACGATGTGCATGCAAATGGTGGTTTTGGCAGAACGCGCGCGTGGATTTCTACCAAACGACGTGAAAAGCATGCCGATGCTGCTCTTTTTAGCACCCGCACATGGATTTGTGCCAAAACGCGTTTTTAGCATGCACATGCATCTTTTGGTAGACGCGGACGCAGTTTTCTGCAAAACCACACGATATGCATGCAAATGGTGCTTTTGGCAGAACGCGCGTGTGGATTTCTACCAAACGACGTGAAAAGCATGCCGATGCTGCTCTTTTTAGCACCCGCACATGGATTTGTGCCAAAACGCGTTTTAAGCATGCGCATGCATCTTTTGGTAGACGCGGACGCAGTTTTCTGCAAAACCACACGATAGGCATGCAAATGGTGCTTTTGGCAGAACGCGCGCGTGGATTTCTACAAAACGACGTGAAAAGCATGCCGATGCTGCTCTTTTTAGCACCCGCACATGGATTTGTGCCAAAACGCGTTTTAAGCATGCACATGCATCTTTTGGTAGACGCGGACGCAGTTTTCTGCAAAACCACACGGTATGCATGCAAATGGTGCTTTTGGCAGAACGCGCGCGTGGATTTCTACCAAACGACGTGAAAAGCATGCCGATGCTGCTCTTTTTCGCACCCGCACATGGATTTGTGCCAAAACGCGTTTTAAGCATGCGCATGCATCTTTTGGTAGACGCGGACGCAGCTTTCTGCAAAACTACACGATATGCATGCAAATGGTGCTTTTGGCAGAACGCGCGCGTGGATTTCTACCAAACGACGTGAAAAGCATGCCGATGCTGCTCTTTTTAACATCCGCACATGGATTTGTGCCAAAACGCGTTTTAAGCATGCGCATGCATCTTTTGGTAGACGCGGACGCAGTTTTCTGCAAAACCACACGATAGGCATGCAAATGGTGCTTTTGGCAGAACGCGCGCGTGGATTTCTACCAAACGACGTGAAAAGCATGCCGATGCTGCTCTTTTTAGCACCCGCACATGGATTTGTGCCAAAACGCGTTTTAAGCATGCGCATGCATCTTTTGGTAGACGCGGACGCAGTTTTCTGCAAAACCACACGATATGCATGCAAATGGTGCTTTTGGCAGAACGCGCGCGTGGATTTCTACCAAACGACGTGAAAAGCATGCTGATGCTGCTCTTTTTAACATCCGCACATAGATTTGTGCCAAAGCGCGTTTTAAGCATGCGCATGCATCTTTTGGTAGACGCGGACGCAGTTTTCTGCAAAACCACACGATAGGCATGCAAATGGTGCTTTTGGCAGAACGCGCGCGTGGATTTCTACCAAACGACGTGAAAAGCATGCCGATGCTGCTCTTTTTAGCACCCGCACATGGATTTGTGCCAAAACGCGTTTTTAGCATGCACATGCATCTTTTGGTAGACGCGGACGCAGTTTTCTGCAAAACCACACGATATGCATGCAAATGGTGCTTTTGGCAGAACGCGCGTGTGGATTTCTACCAAACGACGTGAAAAGCATGCCGATGCTGCTCTTTTTAGCACCCGCACATGGATTTGTGCCAAAACGCGTTTTAAGCATGCGCATGCATCTTTTGGTAGACGCGGACGCAGTTTTCTGCAAAACCACACGATATGCATGCAAATGGTGCTTTTGGCAGAACGCGCGCGTGGATTTCTACCAAACGACGTGAAAAGCATGCCGATGCTGCTCTTTTTAACATCCGCACATGGATTTGTGCCAAAGCGCGTTTTGAGCATGCGCATGCATCTTTTGGTAGACGCGGACGCAGTTTTCTGCAAAACCACACGATAGGCATGCAAATGGTGCTTTTGGCAGAACGCGCGTGTGGATTTCTACCAAACGACGTGAAAAGCATGCCGATGCTGCTCTTTTTAGCACCCGCACATGGATTTGTGCCAAAACGCGTTTTAAGCATGCGCATGCATCTTTTGGTAGACGCGGACGCAGTTTTCTGCAAAACCACACGATATGCATGCAAATGGTGCTTTTGGCAGAACGCGCGCGTGGATTTCTACCAAACGACGTGAAAAGCATGCCGATGCTGCTCTTTTTAACATCCGCACATGGATTTGTGCCAAAACGCGTTTTAAGCATGCGCATGCATCTTTTGGTAGACGCGGACGCAGTTTTCTGCAAAACCACACGATAGGCATGCAAATGGTGCTTTTGGCAGAACGCGCGCGTGGATTTCTACCAAACGCCGTGAAAAGCATGCCGATGGTGCTCTTTTTAGCACCCGCACATGGATTTGTGCCAAAACGCGTTTTTAGCATGCACATGCATCTTTTGGTAGACGCGGACGCAGTTTTCTGCAAAACCACACGATATGCATGCAAATGGTGGTTTTGGCAGAACGCGCGTGTGGATTTCTACCAAACGACGTGAAAAGCATGCCGATGGTGCTCTTTTCAGCACCCTCACATGGATTTGTGCCAAAACGCGTTTTAAGCATGCGCATGCATCTTTTGGTAGACGCGGACGCAGTTTTCTGCAAAACCACACGATATGCATGCAAATGGTGCTTTTGGCAGAACGCGCGCGTGGATTTCTACCAAACGACGTGAAAAGCATGCCGATGCTGCTCTTTTTACCATCCGCACATGGATTTGTGCCAAAGCGCGTTTTAAGCATGCGTATGCATCTTTTGGTAGACGCGGACGCAGTTTTCTGCAAAACCACACGATATGCATGCAAATGGTGCTTTTGGCAGAACGCGCGTGTGGATTTCTACCAAACGACGTGAAAAGCATGCCGATGCTGCCCTTTTTAGCACCCGCACATGGATTTGTGCCAAAACGCGTTTTAAGCATGCGCATGCATCTTTTGGTAGACGCGGACGCAGTTTTCTGCAAAACCACACGATATGCATGCAAATGGTGCTTTTGGCAGAACGCGCGCGTGGATTTCTACCAAACGACGTGAAAAGCATGCCGATGCTGCTCTTTTTAACATCCGCACATGGATTTGTGCCAAAGCGCGTTTTAAGCATGCGCATGCATCTTTTGGTAGACGCGGACGCAGTTTTCTGCAAAACCACACGATATGCATGCAAATGGTGCTTTTGGCAGAACGCGCGCGTGGATTTCTACCAAACGACGTGAAAAGCATGCCGATGCTGCTCTTTTTAACATCCGCACATGGATTTGTGCCAAAACGCGTTTTAAGCATGCGCATGCATCTTTTGGTAGACGCGGACGCAGTTTTCTGCAAAACCACACGATATGCATGCAAGTGGTGCTTTTGGCAGAACGCGCGCGTGGATTTCTACCAAACGACGTGAAAAGCATGCCGATGCTGCTCTTTTTAACATCCGCACAAGGATTTGTGCCAAAACGCGTTTTAAGCATGCGCATGCATCTTTTGGTAGACGCGGACGCAGTTTTCTGCAAAACCACACGATATGCATGCAAATGGTGCTTTTGGCAGAACGCGCGCGTAGATTTCTACCAAACGACGTGAAAAGCATGCCGATGCTGCTCTTTTTAACATCCGCACATGGATTTGTGCCAAAGCGCGTTTTAAGCATGCGCATGCATCTTTTGGTAGACGCGGACGCAGTTTTCTGCAAAACCACACGATATGCATGCAAATGGTGCTTTTGGCAGAACGCGCGTGTGGATTTCTACCAAACGACGTGAAAAGCATGCCGATGCTGCCCTTTTTATCACCCGCACATGGATTTGTGCCAAAACGCGTTTTAAGCATGCGCATGCATCTTTTGGTAGACGCGGACGCAGTTTTCTGCAAAACCACACGATATGCATGCAAATGGTGCTTTTGGCAGAACGCGTGCGTGGATTTCTACCAAACGACGTGAAAAGCATGCCGATGCTGCTCTTTTTAACATCCGCACATGGATTTGTGCCAAAGCGCGTTTTAAGCATGCGCATGCATCTTTTGGTAGATGCGGACGCAGTTTTCTGCAAAACCACACGATAGGCATGCAAATGGTGCTTTTGGCAGAACGCGCGTGTGGATTTCTACCAAACGACGTGAAAAGCATGCCGATGCTGCTCTTTTTAGCACCCGCACATGGATTTATGCCAAAACGCGTTTTAAGCATGCGCATGCATCTTTTGGTAGACGCGGACGCAGTTTTCTGCAAAACCACACGATAGGCATGCAAATGGTGCTTTTGGCAGAACGCGCGCGTGGATTTCTACCAAACGACGTGAAAAGCATGCCGATGCTGCTCTTTTTAGCACCCGCACATGGATTTGTGCCAAAACGCGTTTTTAGCATGCACATGCATCTTTTGGTAGACGCGGACGCAGTTTTCTGCAAAACCACACGATATGCATGCAAATGGTGCTTTTGGCAGAACGCGCGTGTGGATTTCTACCAAACGACGTGAAAAGCATGCCGATGCTGCTCTTTTTAGCACCCGCACATGGATTTGTGCCAAAACGCGTTTTAAGCATGCGCATGCACCTTTTGGTAGACGCGGACGCAGTTTTCTGCAAAACCACACGATATGCATGCAAATGGTGCTTTTGGCAGAACGCGCGCGTGGATTTCTACCAAACGACGTGAAAAGCATGCCGATGCTGCTCTTTTTAACATCCGCACAAGGATTTGTGCCAAAACGCGTTTTAAGCATGCGCATGCATCTTTTGGTAGACGCGGACGCAGTTTTCTGCAAAACCACACGATATGCATGCAAATGGTGCTTTTGGCAGAACGCGCGCGTGGATTTCTACCAAACGACGTGAAAAGCATGCCGATGCTGCTCTTTTTAACATCCGCACATGGATTTGTGCCAAAGCGCGTTTTAAGCATGCGCATGCATCTTTTGGTAGACGCGGACGCAGTTTTCTGCAAAACCACACGATAGGCATGCAAATGGTGCTTTTGGCAGAACGCGCGTGTGGATTTCTACCAAACGACGTGAAAAGCATGCCGATGCTGCTCTTTTTAGCACCCGCACATGGATTTGTGCCAAAACGCGTTTTAAGCATGCGCAGGCATCTTTTGGTAGACGCGGACGCAGTTTTCTGCAAAACCACACGATATGCATGCAAATGGTGCTTTTGGCAGAACGCGCGCGTGGATTTCTACCAAACGACGTGAAAAGCATGCCGATGCTGCTCTTTTTAACATCCGCACATGGATTTGTGCCAAAACGCGTTTTAAGCATGCGCATGCATCTTTTGGTAGACGCGGACGCAGTTTTCTGCAAAACCACACGATAGGCATGCAAATGGTGCTTTTGGCAGAACGCGCGCGTGGATTTCTACCAAACGACGTGAAAAGCATGCCGATGGTGCTCTTTTTAGCACCCGCACATGGATTTGTGCCAAAACGCGTTTTTAGCATGCACATGCATCTTTTGGTAGACGCGGACGCAGTTTTCTGCAAAACCACACGATATGCATGCAAATGGTGGTTTTGGCAGAACGCGCGTGTGGATTTCTACCAAACGTCGTGAAAAGCATGCCGATGCTGCTCTTTTTAGCACCCGCACATGGATTTGTGCCAAAACGCGTTTTAAGCATGCGCATGCATCTTTTGGTAGACGCGGACGCAGTTTTCTGCAAAACCACACGATATGCATGCAAATGGTGCTTTTGGCAGAACGCGCGCGTGGATTTCTACCAAACGACGTGAAAAGCATGCCGATGCTGCTCTTTTTAACATCCGCACATGGATTTGTGCCAAAGCGCGTTTTAAGCATGCGCATGCATCTTTTGGTAGACGCGGACGCAGTTTTCTGCAAAACCACACGATATGCATGCAAATGGTGCTTTTGGCAGAACGCGCGTGTGGATTTCTACCAAACGACGTGAAAAGCATGCCGATGCTGCTCTTTTTAGCACCGGCATATGGATTTGTGCCAAAACGCGTTTTAAGCATGCGCATGCATCTTTTGGTAGACGCGGACGCAGTTTTCTGCAAAACCACACGATATGCATGCAAATGGTGCTTTTGGCAGAACGCGCGCGTGGATTTCTACCAAACGACGTGAAAAGCATGCCGATGCTGCTCTTTTTAACATCCGCACATGGATTTGTGCCAAAGCGCGTTTTAAGCATGCGCATGCATCTTTTGGTAGACGCGGACGCAGTTTTCTGCAAAACCACACGATAGGCATGCAAATGGTGCTTTTGGCAGAACGCGCGTGTGGATTTCTACCAAACGACGTGAAAAGCATGCCGATGCTGCTCTTTTTAGCACCCGCACATGGATTTGTGCCAAAACGCGTTTTAAGCATGCGCATGCATCTTTTGGTAGACGCGGACGCAGTTTTCTGCAAAACCACACGATATGCATGCAAATGGTGCTTTTGGCAGAACGCGCGCGTGGATTTCTACCAAACGACGTGAAAAGCATGCCGATGCTGCTCTTTTTAACATCCGCACATGGATTTGTGCCAAAGCGCGTTTTAAGCATGCGCATGCATCTTTTGGTAGACGCGGACGCAGTTTTCTGGAAAACCACACGATATGCATGCAAATGGTGCTTTTGGCAGAACGCGCGTGTGGATTTCTACCAAACGACGTGAAAAGCATGCCGATGCTGCCCTTTTTAGCACCCGCACATGGATTTGTGCCAAAACGCGTTTTAAGCATGCGCATGCATCTTTTGGTAGACGCGGACGCAGTTTTCTGCAAAACCACACGATATGCATGCAAATGGTGCTTTTGGCAGAACGCGCGCGTGGATTTCTACCAAACGACGTGAAAAGCATGCCGATGCTGCTCTTTTTAACATCCGCACATGGATTTGTGCCAAAGCGCGTTTTAAGCATGCGCATGCATCTTTTGGTAGACGCGGACGCAGTTTTCTGCAAAACCACAAGATATGCATGCAAATGGTGCTTTTGGCAGAACGCGCGCGTGGATTTCTACCAAACGACGTGAAAAGCATGCCGATGCTGCTCTTTTTAACATCCGCACATGGATTTGTGCCAAAACGCGTTTTAAGCATGCGCATGCATCTTTTGGTAGACGCGGACGCAGTTTTCTGCAAAACCACACGATAGGCATGCAAATGGTGCTTTTGGCAGAACGCGCGCGTGGATTTCTACCAAACGACGTGAAAAGCATGCCGATGCTGCTCTTTTTAGCACCCGCACATGGATTTGTGCCAAAACGCGTTTTTAGCATGCACATGCATCTTTTGGTAGACGCGGACGCAGTTTTCTGCAAAACCACACGATATGCATGCAAATGGTGCTTTTGGCAGAACGCGCGTGTGGATTTCTACCAAACGACGTGAAAAGCATGCCGATGCTGCTCTTTTTAGCACCCGCACATGGATTTGTGCCAAAACGCGTTTTAAGCATGCGCATGCATCTTTTGGTAGACGCGGACGCAGTTTTCTGCAAAACCACACGATATGCATGCAAATGGTGCTTTTGGCAGAACGCGCGCGTGGATTTCTACCAAACGACGTGAAAAGCATGCCGATGCTGCTCTTTTTAACATCCGCACATGGATTTGTGCCAAAGCGCGTTTTAAGCATGCGCATGCATCTTTTGGTAGACGCGGACGCAGTTTTCTGGAAAACCACACGATATGCATGCAAATAGTGCTTTTGGCAGAACGCGCGTGTGGATTTCTACCAAACGACGTGAAAAGCATGCCGATGCTGCCCTTTTTAGCACCCGCACATGGATTTGTGCCAAAACGCGTTTTAAGCATGCGCATGCATCTTTTGGTAGACGCGGACGCAGTTTTCTGCAAAACCACACGATATGCATGCAAATGGTGCTTTTGGCAGAACGCGCGCGTGGATTTCTACCAAACGACGTGAAAAGCATGCCGATGCTGCTCTTTTTAACATCCGCACATGGATTTGTGCCAAAGCGCGTTTTAAGCATGCGCATGCATCTTTTGGTAGACGCGGACGCAGTTTTCTGCAAAACCACACGATAGGCATGCAAATGGTGCTTTTGGCAGAACGCGCGTGTGGATTTCTACCAAACGACGTGAAAAGCATGCCGATGCTGCTCTTTTTAGCACCCGCACATGGATTTGTGCCAAAACGCGTTTTAAGCATGCGCATGCATCTTTTGGTAGACGCGGACGCAGTTTTCTGCAAAACCACACGATATGCATGCAAATGGTGCTTTTGGCAGAACGCGCGCGTGGATTTCTACCAAACGACGTGAAAAGCATGCCGATGCTGCTCTTTTTAACATCCGCACATGGATTTGTGCCAAAACGCGTTTTAAGCATGCGCATGCATCTTTTGGTAGACGCGGACGCAGTTTTCTGCAAAACCACACGATAGGCATGCAAATGGTGCTTTTGGCAGAACGCGCGCGTGGATTTCTACCAAACGACGTGAAAAGCATGCCGATGGTGCTCTTTTTAGCACCCGCACATGGATTTGTGCCAAAACGCGTTTTTAGCATGCACATGCATCTTTTGGTAGACGCGGACGCAGTTTTCTGCAAAACCACACGATATGCATGCAAATGGTGGTTTTGGCAGAACGCGCGTGTGGATTTCTACCAAACGACGTGAAAAGCATGCCGATGCTGCTCTTTTTAGCACCCGCACATGGATGTGTGCCAAAACGCGTTTTAAGCATGCGCATGCATCTTTTGGTAGACGCGGACGCAGTTTTCTGCAAAACCACACGATATGCATGCAAATGGTGCTTTTGGCAGAACGCGCGCGTGGATTTCTACCAAACGACGTGAAAAGCATGCCGATGCTGCTCTTTTTAACATCCGCACATGGATTTGTGCCAAAGCGCGTTTTAAGCATGCGCATGCATCTTTTGGTAGACGCGGACGCAGTTTTCTGCAAAACCACACGATATGCATGCAAATGGTGCTTTTGGCAGAACGCGCGTGTGGATTTCTACCAAACGACGTGAAAAGCATGCCGATGCTGCCCTTTTTAGCACCCGCACATGGATTTGTGCCAAAACGCGTTTTAAGCATGCGCATGCATCTTTTGGTAGATGCGGACGCAGTTTTCTGCAAAACCACACGATATGCATGCAAATGGTGCTTTTGGCAGAACGCGCGCGTGGATTTCTACCAAACGACGTGAAAAGCATGCCGATGCTGCTCTTTTTAACATCCGCACATGGATTTGTGCCAAAGCGCGTTTTAAGCATGCGCATGCATCTTTTGGTAGATGCGGACGCAGTTTTCTGCAAAACCACACGATAGGCATGCAAATGGTGCTTTTGGCAGAACGCGCGTGTGGATTTCTACCAAACGACGTGAAAAGCATGCCGATGCTGCTCTTTTTAGCACCCGCACATGGATTTGTGCCAAAACGCGTTTTAAGCATGCGCATGCATCTTTTAGTAGACGCGGACGCAGTTTTCTGCAAAACCACAAGATATGCATGCAAATGGTGCTTTTGGCAGAACGCGCGCGTGGATTTCTACCAAACGACGTGAAAAGCATGCCGATGCTGCTCTTTTTAACATCCGCACATGAATTTGTGCCAAAACGCGTTTTAAGCATGCGCATGCATCTTTTGGTAGACGCGGACGCAGTTTTCTGCAAAACCACACGATAGGCATGCAAATGGTGCTTTTGGCAGAACGCGCGCGTGGATTTCTACCAAACGACGTGAAAAGCATGCCGATGCTGCTCTTTTTAGCACCCGCACATGGATTTGTGCCAAAACGCGTTTTTGGCATGCACATGCATCTTTTGGTAGACGCGGACACAGTTTTCTGCAAAACCACACGATATGAATGCAAATGGTGCTTTTGGCAGAACGCGCGTGTGGATTTCTACCAAACGACGTGAAAAGCATGCCGATGCTGCTCTTTTTAGCACCCGCACATGGATTTGTGCCAAAACGCGTTTTAAGCATGCGCATGCATCTTTTGGTAGACGCGGAGGCAGTTTTCTGCAAAACCACACGATATGCATGCAAATGGTGCTTTTGGCAGAACGCGCGCGTGGATTTCTACCAAACGACGTGAAAAGCATGCCGATGCTGCTCTTTTTAACATCCGCACATGGATTTGTGCCAAAGCGCGTTTTAAGCATGCGCATGCATCTTTTGGTAGACGCGGACGCAGTTTTCTGCAAAACCACACGATATGCATGCAAATGGTGCTTTTGGCAGAACGCGCGCGTGGATTTCTACCAAACGACGTGAAAAGCATGCCGATGCTGCTCTTTTTAACATCCGCACATGGATTTGTGCCAAAACGCGTTTTAAGCATGCGCATCCATCTTTTGGTAGACGCGGACGCAGTTTTCAGCAAAACCACACGATATGCATGCAAATGGTGCTTTTGGCAGAACGCGCGCGTGGATTTCTACCAAACGACGTGAAAAGCATGCCGATGCTGCTCTTTTTAACATCCGCACATGGATTTGTGCCAAAACGCGTTTTAAGCATGCGCATGCATCTTTTGGTAGACGCGGACGCAGTTTTCTGCAAAACCACACGATATGCATGCAAATGGTGCTTTTGGCAGAACGCGCGCGTGGATTTCTACCAAACGACGTGAAAAGCATGCCGATGCTGCTCTTTTTAACATCCGCACATGGATTTGTGCCAAAGCGCGTTTTAAGCATGCGCATGCATCTTTTGGTAGACGCGGACGCAGTTTTCTGCAAAACCACACGATAGGCATGCAAATGGTGCTTTTGGCAGAACGCGCGTGTGGATTTCTACCAAACGACGTGAAAAGCATGCCGATGCTGCTCTTTTTAGCACCCGCACATGGATTTGTGCCAAAACGCGTTTTAAGCATGCGCATGCATCTTTTGGTAGACGCGGACGCAGTTTTCTGCAAAACCACACGATAGGCATGCAAATGGTGCTTTTGGCAGAACGCGCGCGTGGATTTCTACCAAACGACGTGAAAAGCATGCCGATGCTGCTCTTTTTAGCACCCGCACATGGATTTGTGCCAAAACGCGTTTTTAGCATGCACATGCATCTTTTGGTAGACGCGGACGCAGTTTTCTGCAAAACCACACGATATGCATGCAAATGGTGCTTTTCGCAGAACGCGCGCGTGGATTTCTACCAAACGACGTGAAAAGCATGCCGATGCTGCTCTTTTTCGCACCCGCACATGGATTTGTGCCAAAACGCGTTTTAAGCATGCGCATGCATCTTTTGGTAGACGCGGACGCAGCTTTCTGCAAAACTACACGATATGCATGCAAATGGTGCTTTTGGCAGAACGCGCGCGTGGATTTCTACCAAACGACGTGAAAAGCATGCCGATGCTGCTCTTTTTAACATCCGCACATAAATTTGTGCCAAAACGCGTTTTAAGCATGCGCATGCATCTTTTGGTAGACGCGGACGCAGTTTTCTGCAAAACCACACGATAGGCATGCAAATGGTGCTTTTGGCAGAACGCGCGCGTGGATTTCTACCAAACGACGTGAAAAGCATGCCGATGCTGCTCTTTTTAGCACCCGCACATGGATTTGTGCCAAAACGCGTTTTAAGCATGCGCATGCATCTTTTGGTAGACGCGGACGCAGTTTTCTGCAAAACCACACGATATGCATGCAAATGGTGCTTTTGGCAGAACGCGCGCGTGGATTTCTACCAAACGACGTGAAAAGCATGCCGATGCTGCTCTTTTTAACATCCGCACATGGATTTGTGCCAAAGCGCGTTTTAAGCATGCGCATGCATCTTTTGGTAGACGCGGACGCAGTTTTCTGCAAAACCACACGATAGGCATGCAAATGGTGCTTTTGGCAGAACGCGCGCGTAGATTTCTACCAAACGACGTGAAAAGCATGCCGATGGTGCTCTTTTTAGCACCCGCACATGGATTTGTGCCAAAACGCGTTTTTAGCATGCACATGCATCTTTTGGTAGACGCGGACGCAGTTTTCTGCAAAACCACACGATATGCATGCAAATGGTGGTTTTGGCAGAACGCGCGTGTGGATTTCTACCAAACGACGTGAAAAGCATGCCGATGCTGCTCTTTTTAGCACCCGCACATGGATTTGTGCCAAAACGCGTTTTAAGCATGCGCATGCATCTTTTGGTAGACGCGGACGCAGTTTTCTGCAAAACCACACGATATGCATGCAAATGGTGCTTTTGGCAGAACGCGCGCGTGGATTTCTACCAAACGACGTGAAAAGCATGCCGATGCTGCTCTTTTTAACATCCGCACATGGATTTGTGCCAAAGCGCGTTTTAAGCATGCGCATGCATCTTTTGGTAGACGCGGACGCAGTTTTCTGCAAAACCACACGATATGCATGCAAATGGTGCTTTTGGCAGAACGCGCGTGTGGATTTCTACCAAACGACGTGAAAAGCATGCCGATGCTGCCCTTTTTAGCACCCGCACATGGATTTGTGCCAAAACGCGTTTTAAGCATGCGCATGCATCTTTTGGTAGACGCGGACGCAGTTTTCTGCAAAACCACACGATATTCATGCAAATGGTGCTTTTGGCAGAACGCGCGTGTGGATTTCTACCAAACGACGTGAAAAGCATGCCGATGCTGCTCTTTTTAGCACCCGCACATGGATTTGTGCCAAAACGCGTTTTAAGCATGCGCATGCATCTTTTGGTAGACGCGGACGCAGTTTTCTGCAAAACCACACGATATGCATGCAAATGGTGCTTTTCGCAGAACGCGCGCGTGGATTTCTACCAAACGACGTGAAAAGCATGCCGATGCTGCTCTTTTTAACATCCGCACATGGATTTGTGCCAAAACGCGTTTTAAGCATGCGCATGCATCTTTTGGTAGACGCGGACGCAGTTTTCTGCAAAACCACACGATAGGCATGCAAATGGTGCTTTTGGCAGAACGCGCGCGTGGATTTCTACCAAACGACGTGAAAAGCATGCCGATGCTGCTCTTTTTAGCACCCGCACATAGATTTGTGCCAAAACGCGTTTTAAGCATGCACATGCATCTTTTGGTAGACGCGGACGCAGTTTTCTGCAAAACCACACGGTATGCATGCAAATGGTGCTTTTGGCAGAACGCGCGCGTGGATTTCTACCAAACGACGTGAAAAGCATGCCGATGCTGCTCTTTTTAGCACCCGCACATGGATTTGTGCCAAAACGCGTTTTAAGCATGCGCATGCATCTTTTGGTAGACGCGGACGCAGCTTTCTGCAAAACCACACGATATGCATGCAAATGGTGCTTTTGGCAGAACGCGCGCGTGGATTTCTACCAAACGACGTGAAAAGCATGCCGATGGTGCTCTTTTTAGCACCCGCACATGGATTTGTGCCAAAACGCGTTTTTAGCATGCACATGCATCTTTTGGTAGACGCGGACGCAGTTTTCTGCAAAACCACACGATATGCATGCAAATGGTGGTTTTGGCAGAACGCGCGTGTGGATTTCTACCAAACGACGTGAAAAGCATGCCGATGCTGCTCTTTTTAGCACCCGCACATGGATTTGTGCCAAAACGCGTTTTAAGCATGCGCATGCATCTTTTGGTAGACGCGGACGCAGTTTTCTGCAAAACCACACGATATGCATGCAAATGGTGCTTTTGGCAGAACGCGCGCGTGGATTTCTACCAAACGACGTGAAAAGCATGCCGATGCTGCTCTTTTTAACATCCGCACATGGATTTGTGCCAAAGCGCGTTTTAAGCATGCGCATGCATCTTTTGGTAGACGCGGACGCAGTTTTCTGCAAAACCACACGATATGCATGCAAATGGTGCTTGTGGCAGAACGCGCGTGTGGATTTCTACCAAACGACGTGAAAAGCATGCCGATGCTGCCCTTTTTAGCACCCGCACATGGATTTGTGCCAAAACGCGTTTTAAGCATGCGCATGCATCTTTTGGTAGATGCGGACGCAGTTTTCTGCAAAACCACACGATATGCATGCAAATGGTGCTTTTGGCAGAACGCGCGCGTGGATTTCTACCAAACGACGTGAAAAGCATGCCGATGCTGCTCTTTTTAACATCCGCACATGGATTTGTGCCAAAGCGCGTTTTAAGCATGCGCATGCATCTTTTGGTAGATGCGGACGCAGTTTTCTGCAAAACCACACGATAGGCATGCAAATGGTGCTTTTGGCAGAACGCGCGTGTGGATTTCTACCAAACGACGTGAAAAGCATGCCGATGCTGCTCTTTTTAGCACCCGCACATGGATTTGTGCCAAAACGCGTTTTAAGCATGCGCATGCATCTTTTAGTAGACGCGGACGCAGTTTTCTGCAAAACCACAAGATATGCATGCAAATGGTGCTTTTGGCAGAACGCGCGCGTGGATTTCTACCAAACGACGTGAAAAGCATGCCGATGCTGCTCTTTTTAACATCCGCACATGGATTTGTGCCAAAACGCGTTTTAAGCATGCGCATGCATCTTTTGGTAGACGCGGACGCAGTTTTCTGCAAAACCACACGATAGGCATGCAAATGGTGCTTTTGGCAGAACGCGCGCGTGGATTTCTACCAAACGACGTGAAAAGCATGCCGATGCTGCTCTTTTTAGCACCCGCACATGGATTTGTGCCAAAACGCGTTTTTGGCATGCACATGCATCTTTTGGTAGACGCGGACGCAGTTTTCTGCAAAACCACACGATATGAATGCAAATGGTGCTTTTGGCAGAACGCGCGTGTGGATTTCTACCAAACGACGTGAAAAGCATGCCGATGCTGCTCTTTTTAGCACCCGCACATGGATTTGTGCCAAAACGCGTTTTAAGCATGCGCATGCATCTTTTGGTAGACGCGGAGGCAGTTTTCTGCAAAACCACACGATATGCATGCAAATGGTGCTTTTGGCAGAACGCGCGCGTGGATTTCTACCAAACGACGTGAAAAGCATGCCGATGCTGCTCTTTTTAACATCCGCACATGGATTTGTGCCAAAGCGCGTTTTAAGCATGCGCATGCATCTTTTGGTAGACGCGGACGCAGTTTTCTGCAAAACCACACGATATGCATGCAAATGGTGCTTTTGGCAGAACGCGCGCGTGGATTTCTACCAAACGACGTGAAAAGGATGCCGATGCTGCTCTTTTTAACATCCGCACATGGATTTGTGCCAAAACGCGTTTTAAGCATGCGCATCCATCTTTTGGTAGACGCGGACGCAGTTTTCAGCAAAACCACACGATATGCATGCAAATGGTGCTTTTGGCAGAACGCGCGCGTGGATTTCTACCAAACGACGTGAAAAGCATGCCGATGCTGCTCTTTTTAACATCCGCACATGGATTTGTGCCAAAACGCGTTTTAAGCATGCGCATGCATCTTTTGGTAGACGCGGACGCAGTTTTCTGCAAAACCACACGATATGCATGCAAATGGTGCTTTTGGCAGAACGCGCCCGTGGATTTCTACCAAACGACGTGAAAAGCATGCCGATGCTGCTCTTTTTAACATCCGCACATGGATTTGTGCCAAAGCGCGTTTTAAGCATGCGCATGCATCTTTTGGTAGACGCGGACGCAGTTTTCTGCAAAACCACACGATAGGCATGCAAATGGTGCTTTTGGCAGAACGCGCGTGTGGATTTCTACCAAACGACGTGAAAAGCATGCCGATGCTGCTCTTTTTAGCACCCGCACATGGATTTGTGCCAAAACGCGTTTTAAGCATGCGCATGCATCTTTTGGTAGACGCGGACGCAGTTTTCTGCAAAACCACACGATAGGCATGCAAATGGTGCTTTTGGCAGAACGCGCGCGTGGATTTCTACCAAACGACGTGAAAAGCATGCCGATGCTGCTCTTTTTAGCACCCGCACATGGATTTGTGCCAAAACGCGTTTTAAGCATGCGCATCCATCTTTTGGTAGACGCGGACGCAGTTTTCTGCGAAACCACACGATATGCATGCAAATGGTGCTTTTCGCAGAACGCGCGCGTGGATTTCTACCAAACGACGTGAAAAGCATGCCGATGCTGCTCTTTTTCGCACCCGCACATGGATTTGTGCCAAAACGCGTTTTAAGCATGCGCATGCATCTTTTGGTAGACGCGGACGCAGCTTTCTGCAAAACTACACGATATGCATGCAAATGGTGCTTTTGGCAGAACGCGCGCGTGGATTTCTACCAAACGACGTGAAAAGCATGCCGGTGCTGCTCTTTTTAACATCCGCACATGGATTTGTGCCAAAACGCATTTTAAGCATGCGCATGCATCTTTTGGTAGATGCGGACGCAGTTTTCTGCAAAACCACACGATAGGCATGCAAATGGTGCTTTTGGCAGAACGCGCGCGTGGATTTCTACCAAACGACGTGAAAAGCATGCCGATGCTGCTCTTTTTAGCACCCGCACATGGATTTGTGCCAAAACGCGTTTTAAGCATGCGCATGCATCTTTTGGTAGACGCGGACGCAGTTTTCTGCAAAACCACACGATATGCATGCAAATGGTGCTTTTGGCAGAACGCGCGCGTGGATTTCTACCAAACGACGTGAAAAGCATGCCGATGCTGCTCTTTTTAACATCCGCACATGGATTTGTGCGAAAGCGCGTTTTAAGCATGCGCATGCATCTTTTGGTAGACGCGGACGCAGTTTTCTGCAAAACCACACGATAGGCATGCAAATGGTGCTTTTGGCAGAACGCGCGCGTGGATTTCTACCAAACGACGTGAAAAGCATGCCGATGCTGCTCTTTTTAGCACCCGCACATGGATTTGTGCCAAAACGCGTTTTTAGCATGCACATGCATCTTTTGGTAGACGCGGACGCAGTTTTCTGCAAAACCACACGATAGGCATGCAAATGGTGCTTTTGGCAGAACGCGCGCGTGGATTTCTACCAAACGACGTGAAAAGCATGCCGATGCTGCTCTTTTTAGCACCCGCACATGGATTTGTGCCAAAACGCGTTTTTGGCATGCACATGCATCTTTTGGTAGACGCGGACGCAGTTTTCTGCAAAACCACACGATATGAATGCAAATGGTGCTTTTGGCAGAACGCGCGTGTGGATTTCTACCAAACGACGTGAAAAGCATGCCGATGCTGCTCTTTTTAGCACCCGCACATGGATTTGTGCCAAAACGCGTTTTAAGCATGCGCATGCATCTTTTGGTAGACGCGGAGGCAGTTTTCTGCAAAACCACACGATATGCATGCAAATGGTGCTTTTGGCAGAACGCGCGCGTGGATTTCTACCAAACGACGTGAAAAGCATGCCGATGCTGCTCTTTTTAACATCCGCACATGGATTTGTGCCAAAGCGCGTTTTAAGCATGCGCATGCATCTTTTGGTAGACGCGGACGCAGTTTTCTGCAAAACCACACGATATGCATGCAAATGGTGCTTTTGGCAGAACGCGCGCGTGGATTTCTACCAAACGACGTGAAAAGGATGCCGATGCTGCTCTTTTTAACATCCGCACATGGATTTGTGCCAAAACGCGTTTTAAGCATGCGCATCCATCTTTTGGTAGACGCGGACGCAGTTTTCAGCAAAACCACACGATATGCATGCAAATGGTGCTTTTGGCAGAACGCGCGCGTGGATTTCTACCAAACGACGTGAAAAGCATGCCGATGCTGCTCTTTTTAACATCCGCACATGGATTTGTGCCAAAACGCGTTTTAAGCATGCGCATGCATCTTTTGGTAGACGCGGACGCAGTTTTCTGCAAAACCACACGATATGCATGCAAATGGTGCTTTTGGCAGAACGCGCCCGTGGATTTCTACCAAACGACGTGAAAAGCATGCCGATGCTGCTCTTTTTAACATCCGCACATGGATTTGTGCCAAAGCGCGTTTTAAGCATGCGCATGCATCTTTTGGTAGACGCGGACGCAGTTTTCTGCAAAACCACACGATAGGCATGCAAATGGTGCTTTTGGCAGAACGCGCGTGTGGATTTCTACCAAACGACGTGAAAAGCATGCCGATGCTGCTATTTTTAGCACCCGCACATGGATTTGTGCCAAAACGCGTTTTAAGCATGCGCATGCATCTTTTGGTAGACGCGGACGCAGTTTTCTGCAAAACCACACGATAGGCATGCAAATGGTGCTTTTGGCAGAACGCGCGCGTGGATTTCTACCAAACGACGTGAAAAGCATGCCGATGCTGCTCTTTTTAGCACCCGCACATGGATTTGTGCCAAAACGCGTTTTAAGCATGCGCATCCATCTTTTGGTAGACGCGGACGCAGTTTTCTGCGAAACCACACGATATGCATGCAAATGGTGCTTTTCGCAGAACGCGCGCGTGGATTTCTACCAAACGACGTGAAAAGCATGCCGATGCTGCTCTTTTTCGCACCCGCACATGGATTTGTGCCAAAACGCGTTTTAAGCATGCGCATGCATCTTTTGGTAGACGCGGACGCAGCTTTCTGCAAAACTACACGATATGCATGCAAATGGTGCTTTTGGCAGAACGCGCGCGTGGATTTCTACCAAACGACGTGAAAAGCATGCCGGTGCTGCTCTTTTTAACATCCGCACATGGATTTGTGCCAAAACGCATTTTAAGCATGCGCATGCATCTTTTGGTAGATGCGGACGCAGTTTTCTGCAAAACCACACGATAGGCATGCAAATGGTGCTTTTGGCAGAACGCGCGCGTGGATTTCTACCAAACGACGTGAAAAGCATGCCGATGCTGCTCTTTTTAGCACCCGCACATGGATTTGTGCCAAAACGCGTTTTAAGCATGCGCATGCATCTTTTGGTAGACGCGGACGCAGTTTTCTGCAAAACCACACGATATGCATGCAAATGGTGCTTTTGGCAGAACGCGCGCGTGGATTTCTACCAAACGACGTGAAAAGCATGCCGATGCTGCTCTTTTTAACATCCGCACATGGATTTGTGCGAAAGCGCGTTTTAAGCATGCGCATGCATCTTTTGGTAGACGCGGACGCAGTTTTCTGCAAAACCACACGATAGGCATGCAAATGGTGCTTTTGGCAGAACGCGCGCGTGGATTTCTACCAAACGACGTGAAAAGCATGCCGATGCTGCTCTTTTTAGCACCCGCACATGGATTTGTGCCAAAACGCGTTTTTAGCATGCACATGCATCTTTTGGTAGACGCGGACGCAGTTTTCTGCAAAACCACACGATATGCATGCAAATGGTGCTTTTGGCAGAACGCGCGTGTGGATTTCTACCAAACGACGTGAAAAGCATGCCGATGCTGCTCTTTTTAGCACCCGCACATGGATTTGTGCCAAAACGCGTTTTAAGCATGCGCATGCATCTTTTGGTAGACGCGGACGCAGTTTTCTGCAAAACCACACGATATGCATGCAAATGGTGCTTTTGGCAGAACGCGCGCGTGGATTTCTACCAAACGACGTGAAAAGCATGCCGATGCTGCTCTTTTTAACATCCGCACATGGATTTGTGCCAAAGCGCGTTTTAAGCATGCGCATGCATCTTTTGGTAGACGCGGACGCAGTTTTCTGCAAAACCACACGATAGGCATGCAAATGGTGCTTTTGGCAGAACGCGCGTGTGGATTTCTACCAAACGACGTGAAAAGCATGCCGATGCTGCTCTTTTTAGCACCCGCACATGGATTTGTGCCAAAACGCGTTTTAAGCATGCGCATGCATCTTTTGGTAGACGCGGACGCAGTTTTCTGCAAAACCACACGATATGCATGCAAATGGTGCTTTTGGCAGAACGCGCGCGTGGATTTCTACCAAACGACGTGAAAAGCATGCCGATGCTGCTCTTTTTAGCACCCGCACATGGATTTGTGCCAAAACGCGTTTTAAGCATGCGCATGCATCTTTTGGTAGACGCGGACGCAGTTTTCTGCAAAACCACACGATATGCATGCAAATGGTGCTTTTGGCAGAACGCGCGCGTGGATTTCTACCAAACGACGTGAAAAGCATGCCGATGCTGCTCTTTTTAACATCCGCACATGGATTTGTGCCAAAGCGCGTTTTAAGCATGCGCATGCATCTTTTGGTAGACGCGGACGCAGTTTTCTGCAAAACCACACGATAGGCATGCAAATGGTGCTTTTGGCAGAACGCGCGCGTGGATTTCTACCAAACGACGTGAAAAGCATGCCGATGCTGCTCTTTTTAGCACCCGCACATGGATTTGTGCCAAAACGCGTTTTTAGCATGCACATGCATCTTTTGGTAGACGCGGACGCAGTTTTCTGCAAAACCACACGATATGCATGCAAATGGTGCTTTTGGCAGAACGCGCGTGTGGATTTCTACCAAACGAGGTGAAAAGCATGCCGATGCTGCTCTTTTTAGCACCCGCACATGGATTTGTGCCAAAACGCGTTTTAAGCATGCGCATGCATCTTTTGGTAGACGCGGACGCAGTTTTCTGCAAAACCACACGATATGCATGCAAATGGTGCTTTTGGCAGAACGCGCGCGTGGATTTCTACCAAACGACGTGAAAAGCATGCCGATGCTGCTCTTTTTAACATCCGCACATGGATTTGTGCCAAAGCGCGTTTTAAGCATGCGCATGCATCTTTTGGTAGACGCGGACGCAGTTTTCTGCAAAACCACACGATAGGCATGCAAATGGTGCTTTTGGCAGAACGCGCGTGTGGATTTCTACCAAACGACGTGAAAAGCATGCCGATGCTGCTCTGTTTAGCACCCGCACATGGATTTGTGCCAAAACGCGTTTTAAGCATGCGCATGCATCTTTTGGTAGACGCGGACGCAGTTTTCTGCAAAACCACACGATATGCATGCAAATGGTGCTTTTGGCAGAACGCGCGCGTGGATTTCTACCAAACGACGTGAAAAGCATGCCGATGCTGCTCTTTTTAACATCCGCACATGGATTTGTGCCAAAACGCGTTTTAAGCATGCGCATGCATCTTTTGGTAGACGCGGACGCAGTTTTCTGCAAAACCACACGATAGGCATGCAAATGGTGCTTTTGGCAGAACGCGCGCGTGGATTTCTACCAAACGACGTGAAAAGCATGCCGATGGTGCTCTTTTTAGCACCCGCACATGGATTTGTGCCAAAACGCGTTTTTAGCATGCACATGCATCTTTTGGTAGACGCGGACGCAGTTTTCTGCAAAACCACACGATATGCATGCAAATGGTGGTTTTGGCAGAACGCGCGTGTGGATTTCTACCAAACGACGTGAAAAGCATGCCGATGCTGCTCTTTTTAGCACCCGCACATGGATTTGTGCCAAAACGCGTTTTAAGCATGCGCATGCATCTTTTGGTAGACGCGGACGCAGTTTTCTGCAAAACCACACGATATGCATGCAAATGGTGCTTTTGGCAGAACGCGCGCGTGGATTTCTACCAAACGACGTGAAAAGCATGCCGATGCTGCTCTTTTTAACATCCGCACATGGATTTGTGCCAAAGCGCGTTTTAAGCATGCGCATGCATCTTTTGGTAGACGCGGACGCAGTTTTCTGCAAAACCACACGATATGCATGCAAATGGTGCTTTTGGCAGAACGCGCGTGTGGATTTCTACCAAACGACGTGAAAAGCATGCCGATGCTGCCCTTTTTAGCACCCGCACATGGATTTGTGCCAAAACGCGTTTTAAGCATGCGCATGCATCTTTTGGTAGACGCGGACGCAGTTTTCTGCAAAACCACACGATATGCATGCAAATGATGCTTTTGGCAGAACGCGCGCGTGGATTTCTACCAAACGACGTGAAAAGCATGCCGATGCTGCTCTTTTTAGCACCCGCACATGGATTTGTGCCAAAACGCGTTTTTAGCATGCACATGCATCTTTTGGTAGACGCGGACGCAGTTTTCTGCAAAACCACACGATATTCATGCAAATGGTGCTTTTGGCAGAACGCGCGTGTGGATTTCTACCAAACGACGTGAAAAGCATGCCGATGCTGCTCTTTTTAGCACCCGCACATGGATTTGTGCCAAAACGCGTTTTAAGCATGCGCATGCATCTTTTGGTAGACGCGGACGCAGTTTTCTGCAAATCCACACGATATGCATGCAAATGGTGCTTTTCGCAGAACGCGCGCGTGGATTTCTACCAAACGACGTGAAAAGCATGCCGATGCTGCTCTTTTTAACATCCGCACATGGATTTGTGCCAAAACGCGTTTTAAGCATGCGCATGCATCTTTTGGTAGACGCGGACGCAGTTTTCTGCAAAACCACACGATAGGCATGCAAATGGTGCTTTTGGCAGAACGCGCGCGTGGATTTCTACCAAACGACGTGAAAAGCATGCCGATGCTGCTCTTTTTAGCACCCGCACATAGATTTGTGCCAAAACGCGTTTTAAGCATGCGCATGCATCTTTTGGTAGACGCGGACGCAGTTTTCTGCAAAACCACACGATAGGCATGCAAATGGTGCTTTTGGCAGAACGCGCGCGTGGATTTCTACCAAACGACGTGAAAAGCATGCCGATGCTGCCCTTTTTAGCACCCGCACATGGATTTGTGCCAAAACGCGTTTTAAGCATGCGCATGCATCTTTTGGTAGACGCGGACGCAGTTTTCTGCAAAACCACACGATATGCATGCAAATGATGCTTTTGGCAGAACGCGCGCGTGGATTTCTACCAAACGACGTGAAAAGCATGCCGATGCTGCTCTTTTTAGCACCCGCACATGGATTTGTGCCAAAACGCGTTTTTAGCATGCACATGCATCTTTTGGTAGACGCGGACGCAGTTTTCTGCAAAACCACACGATATTCATGCAAATGGTGCTTTTGGCAGAACGCGCGTGTGGATTTCTACCAAACGACGCGAAAAGCATGCCGATGCTGCTCTTTTTAGCACCCGCACATGGATTTGTGCCAAAACGCGTTTTAAGCATGCGCATGCATCTTTTGGTAGACGCGGACGCAGTTTTCTGCAAAACCACACGATATGCATGCAAATGGTGCTTTTCGCAGAACGCGCGCGTGGATTTCTACCAAACGACGTGAAAAGCATGCCGATGCTGCTCTTTTTAACATCCGCACATGGATTTGTGCCAAAACGCGTTTTAAGCATGCGCATGCATCTTTTGGTAGACGCGGACGCAGTTTTCTGCAAAACCACACGATAGGCATGCAAATGGTGCTTTTGGCAGAACGCGCGCGTGGATTTCTACCAAACGACGTGAAAAGCATGCCGATGCTGCTCTTTTTAGCACCCGCACATAGATTTGTGCCAAAACGCGTTTTAAGCATGCACATGCATCTTTTGGTAGACGCGGACGCAGTTTTCTGCAAAACCACACGGTATGCATGCAAATGGTGCTTTTGGCAGAACGCGCGCGTGGATTTCTACCAAACGACGTGAAAAGCATGCCGATGCTGCTCTTTTTAGCACCCGCACATGGATTTGTGCCAAAACGCGTTTTAAGCATGCGCATGCATCTTTTGGTAGACGCGGACGCAGCTTTCTGCAAAACCACACGATATGCATGCAAATGGTGCTTTTGGCAGAACGCGCGCGTGGATTTCTACCAAACGACGTGAAAAGCATGCCGATGCTGCTCTTTTTAACATCCGCACATGGATTTGTGCCAAAACGCGCTTTAAGCATGCGCATGCATCTTTTGGTAGACGCGGACGCAGTTTTCTGCAAAACCACACGATAGGCATGCAAATGGTGCTTTTGGCAGAACGCGCGCGTGGATTTCTACCAAACGACGTGAAAAGCATGCCGATGCTGCTCTTTTTAGCACCCGCACATGGATTTGTGCCAAAACGCGTTTTAAGCATGCGCATGCATCTTTTGGTAGACGCGGACGCAGTTTTCTGCAAAACCACACGATATGCATGCAAATGGTGCTTTTGGCAGAACGCGCGCGTGGATTTCTACCAAACGACGTGAAAAGCATGCCGATGCTGCTCTTTTTAACATCCGCACATGGATTTGTGCCAAAGCGCGTTTTAAGCATGCGCATGCATCTTTTGGTAGACGCGGACGCAGTTTTCTGCAAAACCACACGATAGGCATGCAAATGGTGCTTTTGGCAGAACGCGCGTGTGGATTTCTACCAAACGACGTGAAAAGCATGCCGATGCTGCTCTTTTTAGCACCCGCACATGGATTTGTGCCAAAACGCGTTTTAAGCATGCGCATGCATCTTTTGGTAGACGCGGACGCAGTTTTCTGCAAAACCACACGATATGCATGCAAATGGTGCTTTTGGCAGAACGCGCGCGTGGATTTCTACCAAACGACGTGAAAAGCATGCCGTTGCTGCTCTTTTTAACATCCGCACATGGATTTGTGCCAAAACGCGTTTTAAGCATGCGCATGCATCTTTTGGTAGACGCGGACGCAGTTTTCTGCAAAACCACACGATATGCATGCAAATGGTGCTTTTGGCAGAACGCGCGCGTGGATTTCTACCAAACGACGTGAAAAGCATGCCGATGCTGCTCTTTTTAACATCCGCACATGGATTTGTGCCAAAGCGCGTTTTAAGCATGCGCATGCATCTTTTGGTAGACGCGGACGCAGTTTTCTGCAAAACCACACGATAGGCATGCAAATGGTGCTTTTGGCAGAACGCGCGTGTGGATTTCTACCAAACGACGTGAAAAGCATGCCGATGCTGCTCTTTTTAGCACCCGCACATGGATTTGTGCCAAAACGCGTTTTAAGCATGCGCATGCATCTTTTGGTAGACGCGGACGCAGTTTTCTGCAAAACCACACGATATGCATGCAAATGGTGCTTTTGGCAGAACGCGCGCGTGGATTTCTACCAAACGACGTGAAAAGCATGCCGTTGCTGCTCTTTTTAACATCCGCACATGGATTTGTGCCAAAACGCGTTTTAAGCATGCGCATGCATCTTTTGGTAGACGCGGACGCAGTTTTCTGCAAAACCACACGATAGGCATGCAAATGGTGCTTTTGGCAGAACGCGCGCGTGGATTTCTACCAAACGACGTGAAAAGCATGCCGATGGTGCTCTTTTTAGCACCCGCACATGGATTTGTGCCAAAACGCGTTTTTAGCATGCACATGCATCTTTTGGTAGACGCGGACGCAGTTTTCTGCAAAACCACACGATATGCATGCAAATGGTGGTTTTGGCAGAACGCGCGTGTGGATTTCTGCCAAACGACGTGAAAAGCATGCCGATGCTGCTCTTTTTAGCACCCGCACATGGATTTGTGCCAAAACGCGTTTTAAGCATGCGCATGCATCTTTTGGTAGACGCGGACGCAGTTTTCTGCAAAACCACACGATATGCATGCAAATGGTGCTTTTGGCAGAACGCGCGCGTGGATTTCTACCAAACGACGTGAAAAGCATGCCGATGCTGCTCTTTTTAACATCCGCACATGGATTTGTGCCAAAGCGCGTTTTAAGCATGCGCATGCATCTTTTGGTAGACGCGGACGCAGTTTTCTGCAAAACCACACGATATGCATGCAAATGGTGCTTTTGGCAGAACGCGCGTGTGGATTTCTACCAAACGACGTGAAAAGCATGCCGTTGCTGCTCTTTTTAACATCCGCACATGGATTTGTGCCAAAACGCGTTTTAAGCATGCGCATGCATCTTTTGGTAGACGCGGACGCAGTTTTCTGCAAAACCACACGATAGGCATGCAAATGGTGCTTTTGGCAGAACGCGCGCGTGGATTTCTACCAAACGACGTGAAAAGCATGCCGATGGTGCTCTTTTTAGCACCCGCACATGGATTTGTGCCAAAACGCGTTTTTAGCATGCACATGCATCTTTTGGTAGACGCGGACGCAGTTTTCTGCAAAACCACACGATATGCATGCAAATGGTGGTTTTGGCAGAACGCGCGTGTGGATTTCTACCAAACGACGTGAAAAGCATGCCGATGCTGCTCTTTTTAGCACCCGCACATGGATTTGTGCCAAAACGCGTTTTAAGCATGCGCATGCATCTTTTGGTAGACGCGGACGCAGTTTTCTGCAAAACCACACGATATGCATGCAAATGGTGCTTTTGGCAGAACGCGCGCGTGGATTTCTACCAAACGACGTGAAAAGCATGCCGATGCTGCTCTTTTTAGCACCCGCACATGGATTTGTGCCAAAACGCGTTTTAAGCATGCGCATGCATCTTTTGGTAGACGCGGACGCAGTTTTCTGCAAAACCACACGATAAGCATGCAAATGGTGCTTTTGGCAGAACGCGCGCGTGGATTTCTACCAAACGACGTGAAAAGCATGCCGATGCTGCTCTTTTTAACATCCGCACATAGATTTGTGCCAAAGCGCGTTTTAAGCATGCGCATGCATCTTTTGGTAGACGCGGACGCAGTTTTCTGCAAAACCACACGATAGGCATGCAAATGGTGCTTTTGGCAGAACGCGCGCGTGGATTTCTACCAAACGACGTGAAAAGCATGCCGATGCTGCTCTTTTTAGCACCCGCACATGGATTTGTGCCAAAACGCGTTTTAAGCATGCGCATGCATCTTTTGGTAGACGCGGACGCAGTTTTCTGCAAAACCACACGATATGCATGCAAATGGTGCTTTTGGCAGAACGCGCGCGTGGATTTCTACCAAACGACGTGAAAAGCATGCCGATGCTGCTCTTTTTAACATCCGCACATAGATTTGTGCCAAAGCGCGTTTTAAGCATGCGCATGCATCTTTTGGTAGACGCGGACGCAGTTTTCTGCAAAACCACACGATAGGCATGCAAATGGTGCTTTTGGCAGAACGCTCGCGTGGATTTCTACCAAACGACGTGAAAAGCATGCCGATGCTGCTCTTTTTAGCACCCGCACATGGATTTGTGCCAAAACGCGTTTTTAGCATGCACATGCATCTTTTGGTAGACGCGGACGCAGTTTTCTGCAAAACCACACGATATGCATGCAAATGGTGGTTTTGGCAGAACGCGCGTGTGGATTTCTACCAAACGACGTGAAAAGCATGCCGATGCTGCTCTTTTTAGCACCCGCACATGGATTTGTGCCAAAACGCGTTTTAAGCATGCGCATGCATCTTTCGGTAGACGCGGACCCTGTTTTCTGCAAAACCACACGATATGCATGCAAATGGTGCTTTTGGCAGAACGCGCGCGTGGATTTCTACCAAACGACGTGAAAAGCATGCCGATGCTGCTCTTTTTAACATCCGCACATGGATTTGTGCCAAAGCGCGTTTTAAGCATGCGCATGCACTTTTGGTAGACGCGGACGCAGTTTTCTGCAAAACCACACGATAGGCATGCAAATGGTGCTTTTGGCAGAACGCGCGTGTGGATTTCTACCA
The DNA here is from genome assembly GCF_050947875.1 of Dermacentor variabilis. Lineage (NCBI taxonomy): Eukaryota > Metazoa > Arthropoda > Arachnida > Ixodida > Ixodidae > Dermacentor > Dermacentor variabilis. The sequence goes on along the minus strand of NW_027460816.1, from coordinate 129,900 downwards.
AACGACGTGAAAAGCATGCCGATGCTGCTCTTTTTAGCACCCGCACATGGATTTGTGCCAAAACGCGTTTTAAGCATGCGCATGCATCTTTTGGTAGACGCGGACGCAGTTTTCTGCAAAACCACACGATATGCATGCAAATGGTGCTTTTGGCAGAACGCGCGCGTGGATTTCTACCAAACGACGTGAAAAGCATGCCGATGCTGCTCTTTTTAACATCCGCACATGGATTTGTGCCAAAACGCGTTTTAAGCATGCGCATGCATCTTTTGGTAGACGCGGACGCAGTTTTCTGCAAAACCACACGATAGGCATGCAAATGGTGCTTTTGGCAGAACGCGCGCGTGGATTTCTACCAAACGACGTGAAAAGCATGCCGATGGTGCTCTTTTTAGCACCCGCACATGGATTTGTGCCAAAACGCGTTTTTAGCATGCACATGCATCTTTTGGTAGACGCGGACGCAGTTTTCTGCAAAACCACACGATATGCATGCAAATGGTGGTTTTGGCAGAACGCGCGTGTGGATTTCTACCAAACGACGTGAAAAGCAGGCCGATGCTGCTCTTTTTAGCACCCGCACATGGATTTGTGCCAAAACGCGTTTTAAGCATGCGCATGCATCTTTTGGTAGACGCGGACGCAGTTTTCTGCAAAACCACACGATATGCATGCAAATGGTGCTTTTGGCAGAACGCGCGCGTGGATTTCTACCAAACGACGTGAAAAGCATGCCGATGCTGCTCTTCTTAACATCCGCACATGGATTTGTGCCAAAGCGCGTTTTAAGCATGCGCATGCATCTTTTGGTAGACGCGGACGCAGTTTTCTGCAAAACCACACGATATGCATGCAAATGGTGCTTTTGGCAGAACGCGCGTGTGGATTTCTACCAAACGACGTGAAAAGCATGCCGATGCAGCCCTTTTTAGCACCCGCACATGGATTTGTGCCAAAACGCGTTTTAAGCATGCGCATGCATCTTTTGGTAGACGCGGACGCAGTTTTCTGCAAAACCACACGATATGCATGCAAATGGTGCTTTTGGCAGAACGCGCGCGTGGATTTCTACCAAACGACGTGAAAAGCATGCCGATGCTGCTCTTTTTAACATCCGCACATGGATTTGTGCCAAAGCGCGTTTTAAGCATGCGCATGCATCTTTTGGTAGATGCGGACGCAGTTTTCTGCAAAACCACACGATAGGCATGCAAATGGTGCTTTTGGCAGAACGCGCGTGTGGATTTCTACCAAACGACGTGAAAAGCATGCCGATGCTGCTCTTTTTAGCACCCGCACATGGATTTGTGCCAAAACGCGTTTTAAGCATGCGCATGCATCTTTTGGTAGACGCGGACGCAGTTTTCTGGAAAACCACACGATAGGCATGCAAATGGTGCTTTTGGCAGAACGCGCGCGTGGATTTCTACCAAACGACGTGAAAAGCATGCCGATGCTGCTCTTTTTAACATCCGCACATGGATTTGTGCCAAAGCGCGTTTTAAGCATGCGCATGCATCTTTTGGTAGATGCGGACGCAGTTTTCTGCAAAACCACACGATAGGCATGCAAATGGTGCTTTTGGCTGAACGCGCGTGTGGATTTCTACCAAACGACGTGAAAAGCATGCCGATGCTGCTCTTTTTAGCACCCGCACATGGATTTGTGCCAAAACGCGTTTTTAGCATGCACATGCATCTTTTGGTAGACGCGGACGCAGTTTTCTGCAAAACCACACGATATGCATGCAAATTGTGCTTTTGGCAGAACGCGCGTGTGGACTTCTACCAAACGACGTGAAAAGCATGCCGATGCTGCTCTTTTTAGCACCCGCACATGGATTTGTGCCAAAACGCGTTTTAAGCATGCGCATGCATCTTTTGGTAGACGCGGACGCAGTTTTCTGCAAAACCACACGATATGCATGCAAATGGTGCTTTTGGCAGAACGCGCGCGTGGATTTCTACCAAACGACGTGAAAAGCATGCCGATGCTGCTCTTTTTAACATCCGCATATGGATTTGTGCCAAAGCGCGTTTTAAGCATGCGCATGCATCTTTTGGTAGACGCGGACGCAGTTTTCTGCAAAACCACACGATATGCATGCAAATGGTGCTTTTGGCAGAACGCGCGCGTGGATTTCTACCAAACGACGTGAAAAGCATGCCGATGCTGCTCTTTTTAACATCCGCACATGGATTTGTGCCAAAACGCGTTTTAAGCATGCGCATGCATCTTTTGGTAGACGCGGACGCAGTTTTCTGCAAAACCACACGATATGCATGCAAATGGTGCTTTTGGCAGAACGCGCGCGTGGATTTCCACCAAACGACGTGAAAAGCATGCCGATGCTGCTCTTTTTAACATCCGCACATGGATTTGTGCCAAAGCGCGTTTTAAGCATGCGCATGCATCTTTTGGTAGATGCGGACGCAGTTTTCTGCAAAACCACACGATAGGCATGCAAATGGTGCTTTTGGCAGAACGCGCGTGTGGATTTCTACCAAACGACGTGAAAAGCATGCCGATGCTGCTCTTTTTAGCACCCGCACATGGATTTGTGCCAAAACGCGTTTTAAGCATGCGCATGCATCTTTTGGTAGACGCGGACGCAGTTTTCTGCAAAACCACACGATAGGCATGCAAATGGTGCTTTTGGCAGAACGCGCGCGTGGATTTCTACCAAACGACGTGAAAAGCATGCCGATGCTGCTCTTTTTAGCACCCGCACATGGATTTGCGCCAAAACGCGTTTTTAGCATGCACATGTATCTTTTGGTAGACGCGGACGCAGTTTTTTGCAAAACCACACGATATGCATGCAAATGGTGCTTTTGGCAGAACGCGCGTGTGGATTTCTACCAAACGACGTGAAAAGCATGCCGATGCTGCTCTTTTTAGCACCCGTACATGGATTTGTGCCAAAACGCATTTTAAGCATGCGCATGCATCTTTTGGTAGACGCGGACGCAGTTTTCTGCAAAACCACACGATATGCATGCAAATGGTGCTTTTGGCAGAACGCGCGCGTGGATTTCTACCAAACGACGTGAAAAGCATGCCGATGCTGCTCTTTTTAACATCCGCACATGGATTTGTGCCAAAGCGCGTTTTAAGCATGCGCATGCATCTTTTGGTAGACGCGGACGCAGTTTTCTGCAAAACCACACGATATGCATGCAAATGGTGCTTTTGGCAGAACGCGCGCGTGGATTTCTACCAAACGACGTGAAAAGCATGCCGATGCTGCTCTTTTTAACATCCGCACATGGATTTGTGCCAAAACGCGTTTTAAGCATGCGCATGCATCTTTTGGTAGACGCGGACGCAGTTTTCTGCAAAACCACACGATAGGCATGCAAATGGTGCTTTTGGCAGAACGCGCGCGTGGATTTCTACCAAACGACGTGAAAAGCATGCCGATGGTGCTCTTTTTAGCACCCGCACATGGATTTGTGCCAAAACGCGTTTTTAGCATGCACATGCATCTTTTGGTAGACGCGGACGCAGTTTTCTGCAAAACCACACGATATGCATGCAAATGGTGGTTTTGGCAGAACGCGCGTGTGGATTTCTACCAAACGACGTGAAAAGCATGCCGATGCTGCTCTTTTTAGCACCCGCACATGGATTTGTGCCAAAACGCGTTTTAAGCATGCGCATGCATCTTTTGGTAGACGCGGACGCAGTTTTCTGCAAAACCACACGATATGCATGCAAATGGTGCTTTTGGCAGAACGCGCGCGTGGATTTCTACCAAACGACGTGAAAAGCATGCCGATGCTGCTCTTTTTAACATCCGCACATGGATTTGTGCCAAAGCGCGTTTTAAGCATGCGCATGCATCTTTTGGTAGACGCGGACGCAGTTTTCTGCAAAACCACACGATATGCATGCAAATGGTGCTTTTGGCAGAACGCGCGTGTGGATTTCTACCAAACGACGTGAAAAGCATGCCGATGCTGCCCTTTTTAGCACCCGCACATGGATTTGTGCCAAAACGCGTTTTAAGCATGCGCATGCATCTTTTGGTAGACGCGGACGCAGTTTTCTGCAAAACCACACGATATGCATGCAAATGGTGCTTTTGGCAGAACGCGCGCGTGGATTTCTACCAAACGACGTGAAAAGCATGCCGATGCTGCTCTTTTTAACATCCGCACATGGATTTGTGCCAAAGCGCGTTTTAAGCATGCGCATGCATCTTTTGGTAGATGCGGACGCAGTTTTCTGCAAAACCACACGATAGGCATGCAAATGGTGCTTTTGGCAGAACGCGCGTGTGCATTTCTACCAAACGACGTGAAAAGCATGCCGATGCTGCTCTTTTTAGCACCCGCACATGGATTTGTGCCAAAACGCGCTTTAAGCATGCGCATGCGTCTTTTGGTAGACGCGGACGCAGTTTTCTGCAAAACCACACGATAGGCATGCAAATGGTGCTTTTGGCAGAACGCGCGCGTGGATTTCTACCAAACGACGTGAAAAGCATGCCGATGCTGCTCTTTTTAACATCCGCACATGGATTTGTGCCAAAGCGCGTTTTAAGCATGCGCATGCATCTTTTGGTAGATGCGGACGCAGTTTTCTGCAAAACCACACGATAGGCATGCAAATGGTGCTTTTGGCAGAACGCGCGTGTGGATTTCTACCAAACGACGTGAAAAGCATGCCGATGCTGCTCTTTTTAGCACCCGCACATGGATTTGTGCCAAAACGCGTTTTTCGCATGCACATGCATCTTTTGGTAGACGCGGACGCAGTTTTCTGCAAAACCACACGATATGCATGCAAATGGTGCTTTTGGCAGAACGCGCGCGTGGATTTCTACCAAACGACGTGAAAAGCATGCCGATGCTGCTCTTTTTAGCACCCGCACATGAATTTGCGCCAAAACGCGTTTTTAGCATGCACATGTATCTTTTGGTAGACGCGGACGCAGTTTTTTGCAAAACCACACGATATGCATGCAAATGGTGCTTTTGGCAGAACGCGCGTGTGGATTTCTACCAAACGACGTGAAAAGCATGCCGATGCTGCTCTTTTTAGCACCCGCACATGGATTTGTGCCAAAACGCATTTTAAGCATGCGCATGCATCTTTTGGTAGACGCGGACGCAGTTTTCTGCAAAACCACACGATATGCATGCAAATGGTGCTTTTGGCAGAACGCGCGCGTGGATTTCTACCAAACGACGTGAAAAGCATGCCGATGCTGCTCTTTTTAACATCCGCACATGGATTTGTGCCAAAGCGCGTTTTAAGCATGCGCATGCATCTTTTGGTAGACGCGGACGCAGTTTTCTGCAAAACCACACGATATGCATGCAAATGGTGCTTTTGGCAGAACGCGCGCGTGGATTTCTACCAAACGACGTGAAAAGCATGCCGATGCTGCTCTTTTTAACATCCGCACATGGATTTGTGCCAAAACGCGTTTTAAGCATGCGCATGCATCTTTTGGTAGACGCGGACGCAGTTTTCTGCAAAACCACACGATAGGCATGCAAATGGTGCTTTTGGCAGAACGCGCGCGTGGATTTCTACCAAACGACGTGAAAAGCATGCCGATGGTGCTCTTTTTAGCACCCGCACATGGATTTGTGCCAAAACGCGTTTTTAGCATGCACATGCATCTTTTGGTAGACGCGGACGCAGTTTTCTGCAAAACCACACGATATGCATGCAAATGGTGGTTTTGGCAGAACGCGCGTGTGGATTTCTACCAAACGACGTGAAAAGCATGCCGATGCTGCTCTTTTTAGCACCCGCACATGGATTTGTGCCGAAACGCGTTTTAAGCATGCGCATGCATCTTTTGGTAGACGCGGACGCAGTTTTCTGCAAAACCACACGATATGCATGCAAATGGTGCTTTTGGCAGAACGCGCGCGTGGATTTCTACCAAACGACGTGAAAAGCATGCCGATGCTGCTCTTTTTAACATCCGCACATGGATTTGTGCCAAAGCGCGTTTTAAGCATGCGCATGCATCTTTTGGTAGACGCGGACGCAGTTTTCTGCAAAACCACACGATATGCATGCAAATGGTGCTTTTGGCAGAACGCGCGTGTGGATTTCTACCAAACGACGTGAAAAGCATGCCGATGCTGCCCTTTTTAGCACCCGCACATGGATTTGTGCCAAAACGCGTTTTAAGCATGCGCATGCATCTTTTGGTAGACGCGGACGCAGTTTTCTGCAAAACCACACGATATGCATGCAAATGGTGCTTTTGGCAGAACGCGCGCGTGGATTTCTACCAAACGACGTGAAAAGCATGCCGATGCTGCTCTTTTTAACATCCGCACATGGATTTGTGCCAAAGCGCGTTTTAAGCATGCGCATGCATCTTTTGGTAGATGCGGACGCAGTTTTCTGCAAAACCACACGATAGGCATGCAAATGGTGCTTTTGGCAGAACGCGCGTGTGGATTTCTACCAAACGACGTGAAAAGCATGCCGATGCTGCTCTTTTTAGCACCCGCACATGGATTTGTGCCAAAACGCGCTTTAAGCATGCGCATGCATCTTTTGGTAGACGCGGACGCAGTTTTCTGCAAAACCACACGATAGGCATGCAAATGGTGCTTTTGGCAGAACGCGCGCGTGGATTTCTACCAAACGACGTGAAAAGCATGCCGATGCTGCTCTTTTTAACATCCGCACATGGATTTGTGCCAAAGCGCGTTTTAAGCATGCGCATGCATCTTTTGGTAGATGCGGACGCAGTTTTCTGCAAAACCACACGATAGGCATGCAAATGGTGCTTTTGGCAGAACGCGCGTGTGGATTTCTACCAAACGACGTGAAAAGCATGCCGATGCTGCTCTTTTAGCACCCGCACATGGATTTGTGCCAAAACGCGTTTTTCGCATGCACATGCATCTTTTGGTAGACGCGGACGCAGTTTTCTGCAAAACCACACGATATGCATGCAAATGGTGCTTTTGGCAGAACGCGCGTGTGGATTTCTACCAAACGACGTGAAAAGCATGCCGATGCTGCTCTTTTTAGCACCCGCACATGGATTTGTGCCAAAACGCGTTTTAAGCATGCGCATGCATCTTTTGGTAGACGCGGACGCAGTTTTCTGCAAAACCACACGATATGCATGCAAATGGTGCTTTTGGCAGAACGCGCGCGTGGATTTCTACCAAACGACGTGAAAAGCATGCCGATGCTGCTCTTTTTAACATCCGCACATGGATTTGTGCCAAAGCGCGTTTTAAGCATGCGCATGCATCTTTTGGTAGACGCGGACGCAGTTTTCTGCAAAACCACACGATATGCATGCAAATGGTGCTTTTGGCAGAACGCGCGCGTGGATTTCTACCAAACGACGTGAAAAGCATGCCGATGCTGCTCTTTTTAACATCCGCACATGGATTTGTGCCAAAACGCGTTTTAAGCATGCGCATGCATCTTTTGGTAGACGCGGACGCAGTTTTCTGCAAAACCACACGATATGCATGCAAATGGTGCTTTTGGCAGAACGCGCGCGTGGATTTCTACCAAACGACGTGAAAAGCATGCCGATGCTGCTCTTTTTAACATCCGCACATGGATTTGTGCCAAAACGCGTTTTAAGCATGCGCATGCATCTTTTGGTAGACGCGGACGCAGTTTTCTGCAAAACCACACGATAGGCATGCAAATGGTGCTTTTGGCAGAACGCGCGCGTGGATTTCTACCAAACGACGTGAAAAGCATGCCGATGGTGCTCTTTTTAGCACCCGCACATGGATTTGTGCCAAAACGCGTTTTTAGCATGCACATGCATCTTTTGGTAGACGCGGACGCAGTTTTCTGCAAAACCACACGATATGCATGCAAATGGTGGTTTTGGCAGAACGCGCGTGTGGATTTCTACCAAACGACGTGAAAAGCATGCCGATGCTGCTCTTTTTAGCACCCGCACATGGATTTGTGCCGAAACGCGTTTTAAGCATGCGCATGCATCTTTTGGTAGACGCGGACGCAGTTTTCTGCAAAACCACACGATATGCATGCAAATGGTGCTTTTGGCAGAACGCGCGCGTGGATTTCTACCAAACGACGTGAAAAGCATGCCGATGCTGCTCTTTTTAACATCCGCACATGGATTTGTGCCAAAGCGCGTTTTAAGCATGCGCATGCATCTTTTGGTAGACGCGGACGCAGTTTTCTGCAAAACCACACGATATGCATGCAAATGGTGCTTTTGGCAGAACGCGCGTGTGGATTTCTACCAAACGACGTGAAAAGCATGCCGATGCTGCCCTTTTTAGCACCCGCACATGGATTTGTGCCAAAACGCGTTTTAAGCATGCGCATGCATCTTTTGGTAGACGCGGACGCAGTTTTCTGCAAAACCACACGATATGCATGCAAATGGTGCTTTTGGCAGAACGCGCGCGTGGATTTCTACCAAACGACGTGAAAAGCATGCCGATGCTGCTCTTTTTAACATCCGCACATGGATTTGTGCCAAAGCGCGTTTTAAGCATGCGCATGCATCTTTTGGTAGATGCGGACGCAGTTTTCTGCAAAACCACACGATAGGCATGCAAATGGTGCTTTTGGCAGAACGCGCGTGTGGATTTCTACCAAACGACGTGAAAAGCATGCCGATGCTGCTCTTTTTAGCACCCGCACATGGATTTGTGCCAAAACGCGCTTTAAGCATGCGCATGCATCTTTTGGTAGACGCGGACGCAGTTTTCTGCAAAACCACACGATAGGCATGCAAATGGTGCTTTTGGCAGAACGCGCGCGTGGATTTCTACCAAACGACGTGAAAAGCATGCCGATGCTGCTCTTTTTAACATCCGCACATGGATTTGTGCCAAAGCGCGTTTTAAGCATGCGCATGCATCTTTTGGTAGATGCGGACGCAGTTTTCTGCAAAACCACACGATAGGCATGCAAATGGTGCTTTTGGCAGAACGCGCGTGTGGATTTCTACCAAACGACGTGAAAAGCATGCCGATGCTGCTCTTTTTAGCACCCGCACATGGATTTGTGCCAAAACGCGTTTTTCGCATGCACATGCATCTTTTGGTAGACGCGGACGCAGTTTTCTGCAAAACCACACGATATGCATGCAAATGGTGCTTTTGGCAGAACGCGCGTGTGGATTTCTACCAAACGACGTGAAAAGCATGCCGATGCTGCTCTTTTTAGCACCCGCACATGGATTTGTGCCAAAACGCGTTTTAAGCATGCGCATGCATCTTTTGGTAGACGCGGACGCAGTTTTCTGCAAAACCACACGATATGCATGCAAATGGTGCTTTTGGCAGAACGCGCGCGTGGATTTCTACCAAACGACGTGAAAAGCATGCCGATGCTGCTCTTTTTAACATCCGCACATGGATTTGTGCCAAAGCGCGTTTTAAGCATGCGCATGCATCTTTTGGTAGACGCGGACGCAGTTTTCTGCAAAACCACACGATATGCATGCAAATGGTGCTTTTGGCAGAACGCGCGCGTGGATTTCTACCAAACGACGTGAAAAGCATGCCGATGCTGCTCTTTTTAACATCCGCACATGGATTTGTGCCAAAACGCGTTTTAAGCATGCGCATGCATCTTTTGGTAGACGCGGACGCAGTTTTCTGCAAAACCACACGATATGCATGCAAATGGTGCTTTTGGCAGAACGCGCGCGTGGATTTCTACCAAACGACGTGAAAAGCATGCCGATGCTGCTCTTTTTAACATCCGCACAAGGATTTGTGCCAAAACGCGTTTTAAGCATGCGCATGCATCTTTTGGTAGACGCGGACGCAGTTTTCTGCAAAACCACACGATATGCATGCAAATGGTGCTTTTGGCAGAACGCGCGCGTGGATTTCTACCAAACGACGTGAAAAGCATGCCGATGCTGCTCTTTTTAACATCCGCACATGGATTTGTGCCAAAGCGCGTATTAAGCATGCGCATGCATCTTTTGGTAGACGCGGACGCAGTTTTCTGCAAAACCACACGATATGCATGCAAATGGTGCTTTTGGCAGAACGCGCGTGTGGATTTCTACCAAACGACGTGAAAAGCATGCCGATGCTGCCCTTTTTAGCACCCGCACATGGATTTGTGCCAAAACGCGTTTTAAGCATGCGCATGCATCTTTTGGTAGACGCGGACGCAGTTTTCTGCAAAACCACACGATATGCATGCAAATGGTGCTTTTGGCAGAACGCGCGCGTGGATTTCTACCAAACGACGTGAAAAGCATGCCGATGCTGCTCTTTTTAACATCCGCACATGGATTTGTGCCAAAGCGTGTTTTAAGCATGCGCATGCATCTTTTGGTAGACGCGGACGCAGTTTTCTGCAAAACCACACGATATGCATGCAAATGGTGCTTTTGGCAGAACGCGCGCGTGGATTTCTACCAAACGACGTGAAAAGCATGCCGATGCTGCTCTTTTTAACATCCGCACATGGATTTGTGCCAAAACGCGTTTTAAGCATGCGCATGCATCTTTTGGTAGACGCGGACGCAGTTTTCTGCAAAACCACACGATAGGCATGCAAATGGTGCTTTTGGCAGAACGCGCGCGTGGATTTCTACCAAACGACGTGAACAGCATGCCGATGGTGCTCTTTTTAGCACCCGCACATGGATTTGTGCCAAAACGCGTTTTTAGCATGCACATGCATCTTTTGGTAGACGTGGACGCAGTTTTCTGCAAAACCACACGATATGCATGCAAATGGTGGTTTTGGCAGAACGCGCGTGTGGATTTCTACCAAACGACGTGAAAAGCATGCCGATGCTGCTCTTTTTAGCACCCGCACATGGATTTGTGCCAAAACGCGTTTTAAGCATGCGCATGCATCTTTTGGTAGACGCGGACGCAGTTTTCTGCAAAACCACACGATATGCATGCAAATGGTGCTTTTGGCAGAACGCGCGCGTGGATTTCTACCAAACGACGTGAAAAGCATGCCGATGCTGCTCTTTTTAACATCCGCACATGGATTTGTGCCAAAGCGCGTTTTAAGCATGCGCATGCATCTTTTGGTAGACGCGGACGCAGTTTTCTGCAAAACCACACGATATGCATGCAAATGGTGCTTTTGGCAGAACGCGCGTGTGGATTTCTACCAAACGACGTGAAAAGCATGCCGATGCTGCCCTTTTTAGCACCCGCACATGGATTTGTGCCAAAACGCGTTTTAAGCATGCGCATGCATCTTTTGGTAGACGCGGACGCAGTTTTCTGCAATACCACACGATATGCATGCAAATGGTGCTTTTGGCAGAACGCGCGCGTGGATTTCTACCAAACGACGTGAAAAGCATGCCGATGCTGCTCTTTTTAACATCCGCACATGGATTTGTGCCAAAGCGCGTTTTAAGCATGCGCATGCATCTTTTGGTAGATGCGGACGCAGTTTTCTGCAAAACCACACGATAGGCATGCAAATGGTGCTTTTGGCAGAACGCGCGTGTGGATTTCTACCAAACGACGTGAAAAGCATGCCGATGCTGCTCTTTTTAGCACCCGCACATGGATTTGTGCCAAAACGCGTTTTAAGCATGCGCATGCATCTTTTGGTAGACGCGGACGCAGTTTTCTGCAAAACCACACGATATGCATGCAAATGGTGCTTTTGGCAGAACGCGCGCGTGGATTTCTACCAAACGACGTGAAAAGCATGCCGATGCTGCTCTTTTTAACATCCGCACATGGATTTGTGCCAAAGCGCGTTTTAAGCATGCGCATGCATCTTTTGGTAGACGCGGACGCAGTTTTCTGCAAAACCACACGATATGCATGCAAATGGTGCTTTTGGCAGAACGCGCGCGTGGATTTCTACCAAACGACGTGAAAAGCATGCCGATGCTGCTCTTTTTAACATCCGCACATGGATTTGTGCCAAAACGCGTTTTAAGCATGCGCATGCATCTTTTGGTAGACGCGGACGCAGTTTTCTGCAAAACCACACGATATGCATGCAAATGGTGCTTTTGGCAGAACGCGCGCGTGGATTTCTACCAAACGACGTGAAAAGCATGCCGATGCTGCTCTTTTTAACATCCGCACAAGGATTTGTGCCAAAACGCGTTTTAAGCATGCGCATGCATCTTTTGGTAGACGCGCACGCAGTTTTCTGCAAAACCACACGATATGCATGCAAATGGTGCTTTTGGCAGAACGCGCGCGTGGATTTCTACCAAACGACGTGAAAAGCATGCCGATGCTGCTCTTTTTAACATCCGCACATGGATTTGTGCCAAAGCGCGTTTTAAGCATGCGCATGCATCTTTTGGTAGACGCGGACGCAGTTTTCTGCAAAACCACACGATATGCATGCAAATGGTGCTTTTGGCAGAACGCGCGTGTGGATTTCTACCGAACGACGTGAAAAGCATGCCGATGCTGCCCTTTTTAGCACCCGCACATGGATTTGTGCCAAAACGCGTTTTAAGCATGCGCATGCATCTTTTGGTAGATGCGGACGCAGTTTTCTGCAAAACCACACGATAGGCATGCAAATGGTGCTTTTGGCAGAACGCGCGTGTGGATTTCTACCAAACGACGTGAAAAGCATGCCGATGCTGCTCTTTTTAGCACCCGCACATGGATTTGTGCCAAAACGCGTTTTAAGCATGCGCATGCATCTTTTGGTAGACGCGGACGCAGTTTTCTGCAAAACCACACGATAGGCATGCAAATGGTGCTTTTGGCAGAACGCGCGCGTGGATTTCTACCAAACGACGTGAAAAGCATGCCGATGCTGCTCTTTTTAACATCCGCACATGGATTTGTGCCAAAGCGCGTTTTAAGCATGCGCATGCATCTTTTGGTAGATGCGGACGCAGTTTTCTGCAAAACCACACGATAGGCATGCAAATGGTGCTTTTGGCAGAACGCGCGTGTGGATTTCTACCAAACGACGTGAAAAGCATGCCGATGCTGCTCTTTTTAGCACCCGCACATGGATTTGTGCCAAAACGCGTTTTTAGCATGCACATGCATCTTTTGGTAGACGCGGACGCAGTTTTCTGCAAAACCACACGATATGCATGCAAATGGTGCTTTTGGCAGAACGCGCGTGTGGATTTCTACCAAACGACGTGAAAAGCATGCCGATGCTGCTCTTTTTTGCACCCGCACATGGATTTGTGCCAAAACGCGTTTTAAGCATGCGCATGCATCTTTTGGTAGACGCGGACGCAGTTTTCTGCAAAACCACACGATATGCATGCAAATGGTGCTTTTGGCAGAACGCGCGCGTGGATTTCTACCAAACGACGTGAAAAGCATGCCGATGCTGCTCTTTTTAACATCCGCACATGGATTTGTGCCAAAGCGCGTTTTAAGCATGCGCATGCATCTTTTGGTAGACGCGGACGCAGTTTTCTGCAAAACCACACGATATGCATGCAAATGGTGCTTTTGGCAGAACGCGCGCGTGGATTTCTACCAAACGACGTGAAAAGCATGCCGATGCTGCTCTTTTTAACATCCGCACATGGATTTGTGCCAAAACGCGTTTTAAGCATGCGCATGCATCTTTTGGTAGACGCGGACGCAGTTTTCTGCAAAACCACACGATATGCATGCAAATGGTGCTTTTGGCAGAACGCGGGCGTGGATTTCTACCAAACGACGTGAAAAGCATGCCGATGCTGCTCTTTTTACCATCCGCACAAGGATTTGTGCCAAAACGCGTTTTAAGCATGCGCATGCATCTTTTGGTAGACGCGGACGCAGTTTTCTGCAAAACCACACGATATGCATGCAAATGGTGCTTTTGGCAGAACGCGCGCGTGGATTTCTACCAAACGACGTGAAAAGCATGCCGATGCTGCTCTTTTTAACATCCGCACATGGATTTGTGCCAAAGCGCGTTTTAAGCATGCGCATGCATCTTTTGGTAGACGCGGACGCAGTTTTCTGCAAAACCACACGATATGCATGCAAATGGTGCTTTTGGCAGAACGCGCGTGTGGATTTCTACAAAACGACGTGAAAAGCATGCCGATGCTGCCCTTTTTAGCACCCGCACATGGATTTGTGCCAAAACGCGTCTTAAGCATGCGCATGCATCTTTTGGTAGACGCGGACGCAGTTTTCTGCAAAACCACACGATATGCATGCAAATGGTGCTTTTGGCAGAACGCGCGCGTGGATTTCTACCAAACGACGTGAAAAGCATGCCGATGCTGCTCTTTTTAACATCCGCACATGGTTTTGTGCCAAAGCGCGTTTTAAGCATGCGCATGCATCTTTTGGTAGATGCGGACGCAGTTTTCTGCAAAACCACACGATAGGCATGCAAATGGTGCTTTTGGCAGAACGCGCGTGTGGATTTCTACCAAACGACGTGAAAAGCATGCCGATGCTGCTCTTTTTAGCACCCGCACATGGATTTGTGCCAAAACGCGTTTTAAGCATGCGCATGCATCTTTTGGTAGACGCGGACGCAGTTTTCTGCAAAACCACACGATAGGCATGCAAATGGTGCTTTTGGCAGAACGCGCTCGTGGATTTCTACCAAACGACGTGAAAAGCATGCCGATGCTGCTCTTTTTAGCACCCGCACATGGATTTGTGCCAAAACGCGTTTTTAGCATGCACATGCATCTTTTGGTAGACGCGGACGCAGTTTTCTGCAAAACCACACGATATTCATGCAAATGGTGCTTTTGGCAGAATGCGCGCGTGGATTTCTACCAAACGACGTGAAAAGCATGCCGATGCTGCTCTTTTTAACATCCGCACATGGATTTGTGCCAAAGCGCGTTTTAAGCATGCGCATGCATCTTTTGGTAGACGCGGACGCAGTTTTCTGCAAAACCACACGATAGGCATGCAAATGGTGCTTTTGGCAGAACGCGCGTGTGGATTTCTACCAAACGACGTGAAAAGCATGCCGATGCTGCTCTTTTTAGCACCCGCACATGGATTTGTGCCAAAACGCGTTTTAAGCATGCGCATGCATCTTTTGGTAGACGCGGACGCAGTTTTCTGCAAAACCACAAGATATGCATGCAAATGGTGCTTTTGGCAGAACGCGCGCGTGGATTTCTACCAAACGACGTGAAAAGCATGCCGATGCTGCTCTTTTTAACATCCGCACATGGATTTGTGCCAAAACGCGTTTTAAGCATGCGCATGCATCTTTTGGTAGACGCGGACGCAGTTTTCTGCAAAACCACACGATAGGCATGCAAATGGTGCTTTTGGCAGAACGCGCGCGTGGATTTCTACCAAACGACGTGAAAAGCATGCCGATGCTGCTCTTTTTAGCACCCGCACATGGATTTGTGCCAAAACGCGTTTTTAGCATGCACATGCATCTTTTGGTAGACGCGGACGCAGTTTTCTGCAAAACCACACGATATGCATGCAAATGGTGCTTTTGGCAGAACGCGCGTGTGGATTTCTACCAAACGACGTGAAAAGCATGCCGATGCTGCTCTTTTTAGCACCCGCACATGGATTTGTGCCAAAACGCGTTTTAAGCATGCGCATGCATCTTTTGGTAGACGCGGACGCAGTTTTCTGCAAAACCACACGATATGCATGCAAATGGTGCTTTTGGCAGAACGCGCACGTGGATTTCTACCAAACGACGTGAAAAGCATGCCGATGCTGCTCTTTTTAGCATCCGCACATGGATTTGTGCCAAAGCGCGTTTTAAGCATGCGCATGCATCTTTTGGTAGACGCGGACGCAGTTTTCTGGAAAACCACACGATATGCATGCAAATGGTGCTTTTGGCAGAACGCGCGTGTGGATTTCTACCAAACGACGTGAAAAGCATGCCGATGCTGCCCTTTTTAGCACCCGCACATGGATTTGTGCCAAAACGCGTTTTAAGCATGCGCATGCATCTTTTGGTAGACGCGGACGCAGTTTTCTGCAAAACCACACGATAGGCATGCAAATGGTGCTTTTGGCAGAACGCGCGCGTGGATTTCTACCAAACGACGTGAAAAGCATGCCGATGCTGCTCTTTTTAGCACCCGCACATAGATTTGTGCCAAAACGCGTTTTAAGCATGCACATGCATCTTTTGGTAGACGCGGACGCAGTTTTCTGCAAAACCACACGGTATGCATGCAAATGGTGCTTTTGGCAGAACGCGCGCGTGGATTTCTACCAAACGACGTGAAAAGCATGCCGATGCTGCTCTTTTTAGCACCCGCACATGGATTTGTGCCAAAACGCGTTTTAAGCATGCGCATGCATCTTTTGGTAGACGCGGACGCAGCTTTCTGCAAAACCACACGATATGCATGCAAATGGTGCTTTTGGCAGAACGCGCGCGTGCATTTCTACCAAACGACGTGAAAAGCATGCCGATGCTGCTCTTTTTAACATCCGCACATGGATTTGTGCCAAAACGCGTTTTAAGCATGCGCATGCATCTTTTGGTAGACGCGGACGCAGTTTTCTGCAAAACCACACGATAGGCATGCAAATGGTGCTTTTGGCAGAACGCGCGCGTGGATTTCTACCAAAGGACGTGAAAAGCATGCCGATGCTGCTCTTTTTAGCACCCGCACATGGATTTGTGCCAAAACGCGTTTTAAGCATGCGCATGCATCTTTTGGTAGACGCGGACGCAGTTTTCTGCAAAACCACACGATATGCATGCAAATGGTGCTTTTGGCAGAACGCGCGCGTGGATTTCTACCAAACGACGTGAAAAGCATGCCGATGCCGCTCTTTTTAACATCCGCACATAGATTTGTGCCAAAGCGCGTTTTAAGCATGCGCATGCATCTTTTGGTAGACGCGGACGCAGTTTTCTGCAAAACCACACGATAGGCATGCAAATGGTGCTTTTGGCAGAACGCGCGCGTGGATTTCTACCAAACGACGTGAAAAGCATGCCGATGCTGCTCTTTTTAGCACCCGCACATGGATTTGTGCCAAAACGCGTTTTAAGCATGCGCATGCATCTTTTGGTAGACGCGGACGCAGTTTTCTGCAAAACCACACGATATGCATGCAAATGGTGCTTTTGGCAGAACGCGCGCGTGGATTTCTACCAAACGACGTGAAAAGCATGCCGATGCTGCTCTTTTTAACATCCGCACATAGATTTGTGCCAAAGCGCGTTTTAAGCATGCGCATGCATCTTTTGGTAGACGCGGACGCAGTTTTCTGCAAAACCACACGATAGGCATGCAAATGGTGCTTTTGGCAGAACGCGCGCGTGGATTTCTACCAAACGACGTGAAAAGCATGCCGATGCTGCTCTTTTTAGCACCCGCACATGGATTTGTGCCAAAACGCGTTTTTAGCATGCACATGCATCTTTTGGTAGACGCGGACGCAGTTTTCTGCAAAACCACACGATATGCATGCAAATGGTGCTTTTGGCAGAACGCGCGTGTGGATTTCTACCAAACGACGTGAAAAGCATGCCGATGCTGCTCTTTTTAGCACCCGCACATGGATTTGTGCCAAAACGCGTTTTAAGCATGCGCATGCATCTTTCGGTAGACGCGGACCCAGTTTTCTGCAAAACCACACGATATGCATGCAAATGGTGCTTTTGGCAGAACGCGCGCGTGGATTTCTACCAAACGACGTGAAAAGCATGCCGATGCTGCTCTTTTTAACATCCGCACATGGATTTGTGCCAAAGCGCGTTTTAAGCATGCGCATGCATCTTTTGGTAGACGCGGACGCAGTTTTCTGCAAAACCACACGATAGGCATGCAAATGGTGCTTTTGGCAGAACGCGCGTGTGGATTTCTACCAAACGACGTGAAAAGCATGCCGATGCTGCTCTTTCTGGCACCCGCACATGGATTTGTGCCAAAACGCGTTTTAAGCATGCGCATGCATCTTTTGGTAGACGCGGACGCAGTTTTCTGCAAAACCACACGATATGCATGCAAATGGTGCTTTTGGCAGAACGCGCGCGTGGATTTCTACCAAACGACGTGAAAAGCATGCCGATGCTGCTCTTTTTAACATCCGCACATGGATTTGTGCCAAAGCGCGTTTTAAGCATGCGCATGCATCTTTTGGTAGACGCGGACGCAGTTTTCCGCAAAAACCACACGATATGCATGCAAATGGTGCTTTTGGCAGAACGCGCGTGTGGATTTCTACCAAACGACGTGAAAAGCATGCCGATGCTGCTCTTTTTAGCACCCGCACATGGATTTGTGCCAAAACGCGTTTTTAGCATGCACATGCATCTTTTGGTAGACGCGGACGCAGTTTTCTGCAAAACCACACGATATGCATGCAAATGGTGCTTTTGGCAGAACGCGCGTGTGGATTTCTACCAAACGACGTGAAAAGCATGCCGATGCTGCTCTTTTTAGCACCCGCACATGGATTTGTGCCAAAACGCGTTTTAAGCATGCGCATGCATCTTTTGGTAGACGCGGACGCAGTTTTCTGCAAAACCACACGATATGCATGCAAATGGTGCTTTTGGCAGAACGCGCGCGTGGATTTCTACCAAACGACGTGAAAAGCATGCCGATGCTGCTCTTTTTAACATCCGCACATGGATTTGTGCCAAAGCGCGTTTTAAGCATGCGCATGCATCTTTTGGTAGACGCGGACGCAGTTTTCTGCAAAACCACACGATATGCATGCAAATGGTGCTTTTGGCAGAACGCGCGCGTGGATTTCTACCAAACGACGTGAAAAGCATGCCGATGCTGCTCTTTTTAACATCCGCACATGGATTTGTGCCAAAACGCGTTTTAAGCATGCGCATGCATCTTTTGGTAGACGCGGACGCAGTTTTCTGCAAAACCACACGATAGGCATGCAAATGGTGCTTTTGGCAGAACGCGCGCGTGGATTTCTACCAAACGACGTGAAAAGCATGCCGATGGTGCTCTTTATAGCACCCGCACATGGATTTGTGCCAAAACGCGTTTTTAGCATGCACATGCATCTTTTGGTAGACGCGGACGCAGTTTTCTGCAAAACCACACGATATGCATGCAAATGGTGGTTTTGGCAGAACGCGCGTGTGGATTTCTACCAAACGACGTGAAAAGCATGCCGATGCTGCTCTTTTTAGCACCCGCACATGGATTTGTGCCAAAACGCGTTTTAAGCATGCGCATGCATCTTTTGGTAGACGCGGACGCAGTTTTCTGCAAAACCACACGATATGCATGCAAATGGTGCTTTTGGCAGAACGCGCGCGTGGATTTCTACCAAACGACGTGAAAAGCATGCCGATGCTGCTCTTTTTAACATCCGCACATGGATTTGTGCCAAAGCGCGTTTTAAGCATGCGCATGCATCTTTTGGTAGACGCGGACGCAGTTTTCTGCAAAACCACACGATATGCATGCAAATGGTGCTTTTGGCAGAACGCGCGTGTGGATTTCTACCAAACGACGTGAAAAGCATGCCGATGCTGCCCTTTTTAGCACCCGCACATGGATTTGTGCCAAAACGCGTTTTAAGCATGCGCATGCATCTTTTGGTAGACGCGGACGCAGTTTTCTGCAAAACCACACGATATGCATGCAAATGGTGCTTTTGGCAGAACGCGCGCGTGGATTTCTACCAAACGACGTGAAAAGCATGCCGATGCTGCTCTTTTTAACATCCGCACATGGATTTGTGCCAAAGCGCGTTTTAAGCATGCGCATGCATCTTTTGGTAGATGCGGACGCAGTTTTCTGCAAAACCACACGATAGGCATGCAAATGGTGCTTTTGGCAGAACGCGCGTGTGGATTTCTACCAAACGACGTGAAAAGCATGCCGATGCTGCTCTTTTTAGCACCCGCACATGGATTTGTGCCAAAACGCGTTTTAAGCATGCGCATGCATCTTTTGGTAGACGCGGACGCAGTTTTCTGCAAAACCACACGATATGCATGCAAATGGTGCTTTTGGCAGAACGCGCGCGTGGATTTCTACCAAACGACGTGAAAAGCATGCCGATGCTGCTCTTTTTAACATCCGCACATGGATTTGTGCCAAAGCGCGTTTTAAGCATGCGCATGCATCTTTTGGTAGACGCGGACGCAGTTTTCTGCAAAACCACACGATATGCATGCAAATGGTGCTTTTGGCAGAACGCGCGCGTGGATTTCTACCAAACGACGTGAAAAGCATGCCGATGCTGCTCTTTTTAACATCCGCACATGGATTTGTGCCAAAACGCGTTTTAAGCATGCGCATGCATCTTTTGGTAGACGCGGACGCAGTTTTCTGCAAAACCACACGATATGCATGCAAATGGTGCTTTTGGCAGAACGCGCGCGTGGATTTCTACCAAACGACGTGAAAAGCATGCCGATGCTGCTCTTTTTAACATCCGCACAAGGATTTGTGCCAAAACGCGTTTTAAGCATGCGCATGCATCTTTTGGTAGACGCGGACGCAGTTTTCTGCAAAACCACACGATATGCATGCAAATGGTGCTTTTGGCAGAACGCGCGCGTGGATTTCTACCAAACGACGTGAAAAGCATGCCGATGCTGCTCTTTTTAACATCCGCACATGGATTTGTGCCAAAGCGCGTTTTAAGCATGCGCATGCATCTATTGGTAGACGCGGACGCAGTTTTCTGCAAAACCACACGATATGCATGCAAATGGTGCTTTTGGCAGAACGCGCGTGTGGATTTCTACCAAACGACGTGAAAAGCATGCCGATGCTGCACTTTTTAGCACCCGCACATGGATTTGTGCCAAAACGCGTTTTAAGCATGCGCATGCATCTTTTGGTAGACGCGGACGCAGTTTTCTGCAAAACCACACGATATGCATGCAAATGGTGCTTTTGGCAGAACGCGCGCGTGGATTTCTACCAAACGACGTGAAAAGCATGCCGATACTGCTCTTTTTAACATCCGCACATGGATTTGTGCCAAAGCGCGTTTTAAGCATGCGCATGCATCTTTTGGTAGATGCGGACGCAGTTTTCTGCAAAACCACACGATAGGCATGCAAATGGTGCTTTTGGCAGAACGCGCGTGTGGATTTCTACCAAACGACGTGAAAAGCATGCCGATGCTGCTCTTTTTAGCACCCGCACATGGATTTGTGCCAAAACGCGTTTTTAGCATGCACATGCATCTTTTGGTAGACGCGGACGCAGTTTTCTGCAAAACCACACGATATGCATGCAAATGGTGCTTTTGGCAGAACGCGCGTGTGGATTTCTACCAAACGACGTGAAAAGCATGCCGATGCTGCTCTTTTTAGCACCCGCACATGGATTTGTGCCAAAACGCGTTTTAAGCATGCGCATGCATCTTTTGGTAGACGCGGACGCAGTTTTCTGCAAAACCACACGATATGCATGCAAATGGTGCTTTTGGCAGAACGCGCGCGTGGATTTCTACCAAACGACGTGAAAAGCATGCCGATGCTGCTCTTTTTAACATCCGCACATGGATTTGTGCCAAAGCGCGTTTTAAGCATGCGCATGCATCTTTTGGTAGACGCGGACGCAGTTTTCTGCAAAACCACACGATATGCATGCAAATGGTGCTTTTGGCAGAACGCGCGCGTGGATTTCTACCAAACGACGTGAAAAGCATGCCGATGCTGCTCTTTTTAACATCCGCACATGGATTTGTGCCAAAGCGCGTTTTAAGCATGCGCATGCATCTTTTGGTAGACGCGGACGCAGTTTTCTGCAAAACCACACGATATGCATGCAAATGGTGCTTTTGGCAGAACGCGCGTGTGGATTTCTACCAAACGACGTGAAAAGCATGCCGATGCTGCCCTTTTTAGCACCCGCACATGGATTTGTGCCAAAACGCGTTTTAAGCATGCGCATGCATCTTTTGGTAGATGCGGACGCAGTTTTCTGCAAAACCACACGATAGGCATGCAAATGGTGCTTTTGGCAGAACGCGCGTGTGGATTTCTACCAAACGACGTGAAAAGCATGCCGATGCTGCTCTTTTTAGCACCCGCACATGGATTTGTGCCAAAACGCGTTTTAAGCATGCGCATGCATCTTTTGGTAGACGCGGACGCAGTTTTCTGCAAAACCACACGATATGCATGCAAATGGTGCTTTTGGCAGAACGCGCGTGTGGATTTCTACCAAACGACGTGAAAAGCATGCCGATGCTGCCCTTTTTAGCACCCGCACATGGATTTGTGCCAAAACGCGTTTTAAGCATGCGCATGCATCTTTTGGTAGATGCGGACGCAGTTTTCTGCAAAACCACACGATAGGCATGCAAATGGTGCTTTTGGCAGAACGCGCGTGTGGATTTCTACCAAACGACGTGAAAAGCATGCCGATGCTGCTCTTTTTAGCACCCGCACATGGATTTGTGCCAAAACGCGTTTTAAGCATGCGCATGCATCTTTTGGTAGACGCGGACGCAGTTTTCTGCAAAACCACACGATAGGCATGCAAATGGTGCTTTTGGCAGAACGCGCGCGTGGATTTCTACCAAACGACGCGAAAAGCATGCCGATGCTGCTCTTTTTAACATCCGCACATGGATTTGTGCCAAAGCGCGTTTTAAGCATGCGCATGCATCTTTTGGTAGATGCGGACGCAGTTTTCTGCAAAACCACACGATAGGCATGCAAATGGTGCTTTTGGCAGAACGCGCGTGTGGATTTCTACCAAACGACGTGAAAAGCATGCCGATGCTGCTCTTTTTAGCACCCGCACATGGATTTGTGCCAAAACGCGTTTTTAGCATGCACATGCATCTTTTGGTAGACGCGGACGCAGTTTTCTGCAAAACCACACGATATGCATGCAAATGGTGCTTTTGGCAGAACGCGCGTGTGGATTTCTACCAAACGACGTGAAAAGCATGCCGATGCTGCTCTTTTTAGCACCCGCACATGGATTTGTGCCAAAACGCGTTTTAAGCATGCGCATGCATCTTTTGGTAGACGCGGACGCAGTTTTCTGCAAAACCACACGATATGCATGCAAATGGTGCTTTTGGCAGAACGCGCGCGTGGATTTCTACCAAACGACGCGAAAAGCATGCCGATGCTGCTCTTTTTAACATCCGCACATGGATTTGTGCCAAAGCGCGTTTTAAGCATGCGCATGCATCTTTTGGTAGACGCGGACGCAGTTTTCTGCAAAACCACACGATATGCATGCAAATGGTGCTTTTGGCAGAACGCGCGCGTGGATTTCTACCAAACGACGTGAAAAGCATGCCGATGCTGCTCTTTTTAACATCCGCACATGGATTTGTGCCAAAACGCGTTTTAAGCATGCGCATGCATCTTTTGGTAGACGCGGACGCAGTTTTCTGCAAAACCTCACGATATGCATGCAAATGGTGCTTTTGGCAGAACGCGCGCGTGGATTTCTACCAAACGACGTGAAAAGCATGCCGATGCTGCTCTTTTTACCATCCGCACAAGGATTTGTGCCAAAACGCGTTTTAAGCATGCGCATGCATCTTTTGGTAGACGCGGACGCAGTTTTCTGCAAAACCACACGATATGCATGCAAATGGTGCTTTTGGCAGAACGCGCGCGTGGATTTCTACCAAACGACGTGAAAAGCATGCCGATGCTGCTCTTTTTAACATCCGCACATGGATTTGTGCCAAAGCGCGTTTTAAGCATGCGCATGCATCTTTTGGTAGACGCGGACGCAGTTTTCTGCAAAACCACACGATATGCATGCAAATGGTGCTTTTGGCAGAACGCGCGTGTGGATTTCTACCAAACGACGTGAAAAGCATGCCGATGCTGCCCTTTTTAGCACCCGCACATGGATTTGTGCCAAAACGCGTCTTAAGCATGCGCATGCATCTTTTGGTAGACGCGGACGCAGTTTTCTGCAAAACCACACGATATGCATGCAAATGGTGCTTTTGGCAGAACGCGCGCGTGGATTTCTACCAAACGACGTGAAAAGCATGCCGATGCTGCTCTTTTTAACATCCGCACATGGTTTTGTGCCAAAGCGCGTTTTAAGCATGCGCATGCATCTTTTGGTAGATGCGGACGCAGTTTTCTGCAAAACCACACGATAGGCATGCAAATGGTGCTTTTGGCAGAACGCGCGTGTGGATTTCTACCAAACGACGTGAAAAGCATGCCGATGCTGCTCTTTTTAGCACCCGCACATGGATTTGTGCCAAAACGCGTTTTAAGCATGCGCATGCATCTTTTGGTAGACGCGGACGCAGTTTTCTGCAAAACCACACGATAGGCATGCAAATGGTGCTTTTGGCAGAACGCGCGCGTGGATTTCTACCAAACGACGTGAAAAGCATGCCGATGCTGCTCTTTTTAGCACCCGCACATGGATTTGTGCCAAAACGCGTTTTTAGCATGCACATGCATCTTTTGGTAGACGCGGACGCAGTTTTCTGCAAAACCACACGATATTCATGCAAATGGTGCTTTTGGCAGAACGCGCGCGTGGATTTCTACCAAACGACGTGAAAAGCATGCCGATGCTGCTCTTTTTAACATCCGCACATGGATTTGTGCCAAAGCGCGTTTTAAGCATGCGCATGCATCTTTTGGTAGACGCGGACGCAGTTTTCTGCAAAACCACACGATAGGCATGCAAATGGTGCTTTTGGCAGAACGCGCGCGTGGATTTCTACCAAACGACGCGAAAAGCATGCCGATGCTGCTCTTTTTAACATCCGCACATGGATTTGTGCCAAAGCGCGTTTTAAGCATGCGCATGCATCTTTTGGTAGATGCGGACGCAGTTTTCTGCAAAACCACACGATAGGCATGCAAATGGTGCTTTTGGCAGAACGCGCGTGTGGATTTCTACCAAACGACGTGAAAAGCATGCCGATGCTGCTCTTTTTAGCACCCGCACATGGATTTGTGCCAAAACGCGTTTTTAGCATGCACATGCATCTTTTGGTAGACGCGGACGCAGTTTTCTGCAAAACCACACGATATGCATGCAAATGGTGCTTTTGGCAGAACGCGCGTGTGGATTTCTACCAAACGACGTGAAAAGCATGCCGATGCTGCTCTTTTTAGCACCCGCACATGGATTTGTGCCAAAACGCGTTTTAAGCATGCGCATGCATCTTTTGGTAGACGCGGACGCAGTTTTCTGCAAAACCACACGATATGCATGCAAATGGTGCTTTTGGCAGAACGCGCGCGTGGATTTCTACCAAACGACGTGAAAAGCATGCCGATGCTGCTCTTTTTAACATCCGCACATGGATTTGTGCCAAAGCGCGTTTTAAGCATGCGCATGCATCTTTTGGTAGACGCGGACGCAGTTTTCTGCAAAACCACACGATATGCATGCAAATGGTGCTTTTGGCAGAACGCGCGCGTGGATTTCTACCAAACGACGTGAAAAGCATGCCGATGCTGCTCTTTTTAACATCCGCACATGGATTTGTGCCAAAACGCGTTTTAAGCATGCGCATGCATCTTTTGGTAGACGCGGACGCAGTTTTCTGCAAAACCACACGATATGCATGCAAATGGTGCTTTTGGCAGAACGCGCGCGTGGATTTCTACCAAACGACGTGAAAAGCATGCCGATGCTGCTCTTTTTACCATCCGCACAAGGATTTGTGCCAAAACGCGTTTTAAGCATGCGCATGCATCTTTTGGTAGACGCGGACGCAGTTTTCTGCAAAACCACACGATATGCATGCAAATGGTGCTTTTGGCAGAACGCGCGCGTGGATTTCTACCAAACGACGTGAAAAGCATGCCGATGCTGCTCTTTTTAACATCCGCACATGGATTTGTGCCAAAGCGCGTTTTAAGCATGCGCATGCATCTTTTGGTAGACGCGGACGCAGTTTTCTGCAAAACCACACGATATGCATGCAAATGGTGCTTTTGGCAGAACGCGCGTGTGGATTTCTACCAAACGACGTGAAAAGCATGCCGATGCTGCCCTTTTTAGCACCCGCACATGGATTTGTGCCAAAACGCGTCTTAAGCATGCGCATGAATCTTTTGGTAGACGCGGACGCAGTTTTCTGCAAAACCACACGATATGCATGCAAATGGTGCTTTTGGCAGAACGCGCGCGTGGATTTCTACCAAACGACGTGAAAAGCATGCCGATGCTGCTCTTTTTAACATCCGCACATGGTTTTGTGCCAAAGCGCGTTTTAAGCATGCGCATGCATCTTTTGGTAGATGCGGACGCAGTTTTCTGCAAAACCACACGATAGGCATGCAAATGGTGCTTTTGGCAGAACGCGCGTGTGGATTTCTACCAAACGACGTGAAAAGCATGCCGATGCTGCTCTTTTTAGCACCCGCACATGGATTTGTGCCAAAACGCGTTTTAAGCATGCGCATGCATCTTTTGGTAGACGCGGACGCAGTTTTCTGCAAAACCACACGATAGGCATGCAAATGGTGCTTTTGGCAGAACGCGCGCGTGGATTTCTACCAAACGACGTGAAAAGCATGCCGATGCTGCTCTTTTTAGCACCCGCACATGGATTTGTGCCAAAACGCGTTTTTAGCATGCACATGCATCTTTTGGTAGACGCGGACGCAGTTTTCTGCAAAACCACACGATATTCATGCAAATGGTGCTTTTGGCAGAACGCGCGCGTGGATTTCTACCAAACGACGTGAAAAGCATGCCGATGCTGCTCTTTTTAACATCCGCACATGGATTTGTGCCAAAGCGCGTTTTAAGCATGCGCATGCATCTTTTGGTAGACGCGGACGCAGTTTTCTGCAAAACCACACGATAGGCATGCAAATGGTGCTTTTGGCAGAACGCGCGCGTGGATTTCTACCAAACGACGTGAAAAGCATGCCGATGCTGCTCTTTTTAGCACCCGCACATGGATTTGTGCCAAAACGCGTTTTTAGCATGCACATGCATCTTTTGGTAGACGCGGACGCAGTTTTCTGCAAAACCACACGATATTCATGCAAATGGTGCTTTTGGCAGAACGCGCGCGTGGATTTCTACCAAACGACGTGAAAAGCATGCCGATGCTGCTCTTTTTAACATCCGCACATGGATTTGTGCCAAAGCGCGTTTTAAGCATGCGCATGCATCTTTTGGTAGACGCGGACGCAGTTTTCTGCAAAACCACACGATAGGCATGCAAATGGTGCTTTTGGCAGAACGCGCGCGTGGATTTCTACCAAACGACGCGAAAAGCATGCCGATGCTGCTCTTTTTAACATCCGCACATGGATTTGTGCCAAAGCGCGTTTTAAGCATGCGCATGCATCTTTTGGTAGATGCGGACGCAGTTTTCTGCAAAACCACACGATAGGCATGCAAATGGTGCTTTTGGCAGAACGCGCGTGTGGATTTCTACCAAACGACGTGAAAAGCATGCCGATGCTGCTCTTTTTAGCACCCGCACATGGATTTGTGCCAAAACGCGTTTTTAGCATGCACATGCATCTTTTGGTAGACGCGGACGCAGTTTTCTGCAAAACCACACGATATGCATGCAAATGGTGCTTTTGGCAGAACGCGCGTGTGGATTTCTACCAAACGACGTGAAAAGCATGCCGATGCTGCTCTTTTTAGCACCCGCACATGGATTTGTGCCAAAACGCGTTTTAAGCATGCGCATGCATCTTTTGGTAGACGCGGACGCAGTTTTCTGCAAAACCACACGATATGCATGCAAATGGTGCTTTTGGCAGAACGCGCGCGTGGATTTCTACCAAACGACGTGAAAAGCATGCCGATGCTGCTCTTTTTAACATCCGCACATGGATTTGTGCCAAAGCGCGTTTTAAGCATGCGCATGCATCTTTTGGTAGACGCGGACGCAGTTTTCTGCAAAACCACACGATATGCATGCAAATGGTGCTTTTGGCAGAACGCGCGCGTGGATTTCTACCAAACGACGTGAAAAGCATGCCGATGCTGCTCTTTTTAACATCCGCACATGGATTTGTGCCAAAACGCGTTTTAAGCATGCGCATGCATCTTTTGGTAGACGCGGACGCAGTTTTCTGCAAAACCACACGATATGCATGCAAATGGTGCTTTTGGCAGAACGCGCGCGTGGATTTCTACCAAACGACGTGAAAAGCATGCCGATGCTGCTCTTTTTACCATCCGCACAAGGATTTGTGCCAAAACGCGTTTTAAGCATGCGCATGCATCTTTTGGTAGACGCGGACGCAGTTTTCTGCAAAACCACACGATATGCATGCAAATGGTGCTTTTGGCAGAACGCGCGCGTGGATTTCTACCAAACGACGTGAAAAGCATGCCGATGCTGCTCTTTTTAACATCCGCACATGGATTTGTGCCAAAGCGCGTTTTAAGCATGCGCATGCATCTTTTGGTAGACGCGGACGCAGTTTTCTGCAAAACCACACGATATGCATGCAAATGGTGCTTTTGGCAGAACGCGCGTGTGGATTTCTACCAAACGACGTGAAAAGCATGCCGATGCTGCCCTTTTTAGCACCCGCACATGGATTTGTGCCAAAACGCGTCTTAAGCATGCGCATGAATCTTTTGGTAGACGCGGACGCAGTTTTCTGCAAAACCACACGATATGCATGCAAATGGTGCTTTTGGCAGAACGCGCGCGTGGATTTCTACCAAACGACGTGAAAAGCATGCCGATGCTGCTCTTTTTAACATCCGCACATGGTTTTGTGCCAAAGCGCGTTTTAAGCATGCGCATGCATCTTTTGGTAGATGCGGACGCAGTTTTCTGCAAAACCACACGATAGGCATGCAAATGGTGCTTTTGGCAGAACGCGCGTGTGGATTTCTACCAAACGACGTGAAAAGCATGCCGATGCTGCTCTTTTTAGCACCCGCACATGGATTTGTGCCAAAACGCGTTTTAAGCATGCGCATGCATCTTTTGGTAGACGCGGACGCAGTTTTCTGCAAAACCACACGATAGGCATGCAAATGGTGCTTTTGGCAGAACGCGCGCGTGGATTTCTACCAAACGACGTGAAAAGCATGCCGATGCTGCTCTTTTTAGCACCCGCACATGGATTTGTGCCAAAACGCGTTTTTAGCATGCACATGCATCTTTTGGTAGACGCGGACGCAGTTTTCTGCAAAACCACACGATATTCATGCAAATGGTGCTTTTGGCAGAACGCGCGCGTGGATTTCTACCAAACGACGTGAAAAGCATGCCGATGCTGCTCTTTTTAACATCCGCACATGGATTTGTGCCAAAGCGCGTTTTAAGCATGCGCATGCATCTTTTGGTAGACGCGGACGCAGTTTTCTGCAAAACCACACGATAGGCATGCAAATGGTGCTTTTGGCAGAACGCGCGTGTGGATTTCTACCAAACGACGTGAAAAGCATGCCGATGCTGCTCTTTTTAGCACCCGCACATGGATTTGTGCCAAAACGCGTTTTAAGCATGCGCATGCATCTTTTGGTAGACGCGGACGCAGTTTTCTGCAAAACCACAAGATATGCATGCAAATGGTGCTTTTGGCAGAACGCGCGCGTGGATTTCTACCAAACGACGTGAAAAGCATGCCGATGCTGCTCTTTTTAACATCCGCACATGGATTTGTGCCAAAACGCGTTTTAAGCATGCGCATGCATCTTTTGGTAGACGCGGACGCAGTTTTCTGCAAAACCACACGATAGGCATGCAAATGGTGCTTTTGGCAGAACGCGCGCGTGGATTTCTACCAAACGACGTGAAAAGCATGCCGATGCTGCTCTTTTTAGCACCCGCACATGGATTTGTGCCAAAACGCGTTTTTAGCATGCACATGCATCTTTTGGTAGACGCGGACGCAGTTTTCTGCAAAACCACACGATATGCATGCTAATGGTGCTTTTGGCAGAACGCGCGTGTGGATTTCTACCAAACGACGTGAAAAGCATGCCGATGCTGCTCTTTTTAGCACCCGCTCATGGATTTGTGCCAAAACGCGTTTTAAGCATGCGCATGCATCTTTTGGTAGACGCGGACGCAGTTTTCTGCAAAACCACACGATATGCATGCAAATGGTGCTTTTGGCAGAACGCGCACGTGGATTTCTACCAAACGACGTGAAAAGCATGCCGATGCTGCTCTTTTTAACATCCGCACATGGATTTGTGCCAAAGCGCGTTTTAAGCATGCGCATGCATCTTTTGGTAGACGCGGACGCAGTTTTCTGGAAAACCACACGATATGCATGCAAATGGTGCTTTTGGCAGAACGCGCGTGTGGATTTCTACCAAACGACGTGAAAAGCATGCCGATGCTGCCCTTTTTAGCACCCGCACATGGATTTGTGCCAAAACGCGTTTTAAGCATGCGCATGCATCTTTTGGTAGACGCGGACGCAGTTTTCTGCAAAACCACACGATAGGCATGCAAATGGTGCTTTTGGCAGAACGCGCGCGTGGATTTCTACCAAACGACGTGAAAAGCATGCCGATGCTGCTCTTTTTAGCACCCGCACATAGATTTGTGCCAAAACGCGTTTTAAGCATGCACATGCATCTTTTGGTAGACGCGGACGCAGTTTTCTGCAAAACCACACGGTATGCATGCAAATGGTGCTTTTGGCAGAACGCGCGCGTGGATTTCTACCAAACGACGTGAAAAGCATGCCGATGCTGCTCTTTTTAGCACCCGCACATGGATTTGTGCCAAAACGCGTTTTAAGCATGCGCATGCATCTTTTGGTAGACGCGGACGCAGCTTTCTGCAAAACCACACGATATGCATGCAAATGGTGCTTTTGGCAGAACGCGCGCGTGCATTTCTACCAAACGACGTGAAAAGCA
Source organism: Dermacentor variabilis (assembly GCF_050947875.1). Lineage (NCBI taxonomy): Eukaryota > Metazoa > Arthropoda > Arachnida > Ixodida > Ixodidae > Dermacentor > Dermacentor variabilis. The sequence goes on along the minus strand of NW_027460816.1, from coordinate 99,275 downwards.
TGCCGATGCTGCTCTTTTTAACATCCGCACATAGATTTGTGCCAATGCGCGTTTTAAGCATGCGCATGCATCTTTTGGTAGACGCGGACGCAGTTTTCTGCAAAACCACACGATAGGCATGCAAATGGTGCTTTTGGCAGAACGCGCGCGTGGATTTCTACCAAACGACGTGAAAAGCATGCCGATGCTGCTCTTTTTAGCACCCGCACATGGATTTGTGCCAAAACGCGTTTTAAGCATGCGCATGCATCTTTTGGTAGACGCGGACGCAGTTTTCTGCAAAACCACACGATATGCATGCAAATGGTGCTTTTGGCAGAACGCGCGCGTGGATTTCTACCAAACGACGTGAAAAGCATGCCGATGCTGCTCTTTTTAACATCCGCACATAGATTTGTGCCAAAGCGCGTTTTAAGCATGCGCATGCATCTTTTGGTAGACGCGGACGCAGTTTTCTGCAAAACCACACGATAGGCATGCAAATGGTGCTTTTGGCAGAACGCGCGCGTGGATTTCTACCAAACGACGTGAAAAGCATGACGATGCTGCTCTTTTTAGCACCCGCACATGGATTTGTGCCAAAACGCGTTTTAAGCATGCGCATGCTACTTTTGGTAGACGCGGACGCAGTTTTCTGCAAAACCACACGATATGCATGCAAATGGTGCTTTTGGCAGAACGCGCGCGTGGATTTCTACCAAACGACGTGAAAAGCATGCCGATGCTGCTCTTTTTAACATCCGCACATAGATTTGTGCCAAAGCGCGTTTTAAGCATGCGCATGCATCTTTTGGTAGACGCGGACGCAGTTTTCTCCAAAACCACACGATAGGCATGCAAATGGTGCTTTTGGCAGAACGCGCGCGTGGATTTCTACCAAACGACGTGAAAAGCATGCCGATGCTGCTCTTTTTAGCACCCGCACATGGATTTGTGCCAAAACGCGTTTTTAGCATGCACATGCATCTTTTGGTAGACGCGGACGCAGTTTTCTGCAAAACCACACGATATGCATGCAAATGGTGCTTTTGGCAGAACGCGCGTGTGGATTTCTACCAAACGACGTGAAAAGCATGCCGATGCTGCTCTTTCTGGCACCCGCACATGGATTTGTGCCAAAACGCGTTTTAAGCATGCGCATGCATCTTTTGGTAGACGCGGACGCAGTTTTCTGCAAAACCACACGATATGCATGCAAATGGTGCTTTTGGCAGAACGCGCGCGTGGATTTCTACCAAACGACGTGAAAAGCATGCCGATGCTGCTCTTTTTAACATCCGCACATGGATTTGTGCCAAAGCGCGTTTTAAGCATGCGCATGCATCTTTTGGTAGACGCGGACGCAGTTTTCTGCAAAACCACACGATATGCATGCAAATGGTGCTTTTGGCAGAACGCGCGCGTGGATTTCTACCAAACGACGTGAAAAGCATGCCGATGGTGCTCTTTTTAGCACCCGCACATGGATTTGTGCCAAAACGCGTTTTTAGCATGCACATGCATCTTTTGGTAGACGCGGACGCAGTTTTCTGCAAAACCACACGATATGCATGCAAATGGTGGTTTTGGCAGAACGCGCGTGTGGATTTCTACCAAACGACGTGAAAAGCATGCCGATGCTGCTCTTTTTAGCACCCGCACATGGATTTGTGCCAAAACGCGTTTTAAGCATGCGCATGCATCTTTTGGTAGACGCGGACGCAGTTTTCTGCAAAACCACACGATATGCATGCAAATGGTGCTTTTGGCAGAACGCGCGCGTGGATTTCTACCAAACGACGTGAAAAGCATGCCGATGCTGCTCTTTTTAACATCCGCACATGGATTTGTGCCAAAGCGCGTTTTAAGCATGCGCATGCATCTTTTGGTAGACGCGGACGCAGTTTTCTGCAAAACCACACGATATGCATGCAAATGGTGCTTTTGGCAGAACGCGCGTGTGGATTTCTACCAAACGACGTGAAAAGCATGCCGATGCTGCCCTTTTTAGCACCCGCACATGGATTTGTGCCAAAACGCGTTTTAAGCATGCGCATGCATCTTTTGGTAGACGCGGAAGCAGTTTTCTGCAAAACCACACGATATGCATGCAAATGATGCTTTGGCAGAACGCGCGCGTGGATTTCTACCAAACGACGTGAAAAGCATGCCGATGCTGCTCTTTTTAGCACCCGCACATGGATTTGTGCCAAAACGCGTTTTTAGCATGCACATGCATCTTTTGGTAGACGCGGACGCAGTTTTCTGCAAAACCACACGATATGCATGCAAATGGTGCTTTTGGCAGAACGCGCGTGTGGATTTCTACCAAACGACGTGAAAAGCATGCCGATGCTGCTCTTTTTAGCACCCGCACATGGATTTGTGCCAAAACGCGTTTTAAGCATGCGCATGCATCTTTTGGTAGACGCGGACGCAGTTTTCTGCAAAACCACACGATATGCATGCAAATGGTGCTTTTCGCAGAACGCGCGCGTGGATTTCTACCAAACGACGTGAAAAGCATGCCGATGCTGCTCTTTTTAACATCCGCACATGGATTTGTGCGAAAACGCGTTTTAAGCATGCGCATGCATCTTTTGGTAGACGCGGACGCAGTTTTCTGCAAAACCACACGATAGGCATGCAAATGGTGCTTTTGGCAGAACGCGCGCGTGGATTTCTACCAAACGACGTGAAAAGCATGCCGATGCTGCTCTTTTTAGCACCCGCACATAGATTTGTGCCAAAACGCGTTTTAAGCATGCACATGCATCTTTTGGTAGACGCGGACGCAGTTTTCTGCAAAACCACACGGTATGCATGCAAATGGTGCTTTTGGCAGAACGCGCGCGTGGATTTCTACCAAACGACGTGAAAAGCATGCCGATGCTGCTCTTTTTAACATCCGCACATGGATTTGTGCCAAAACGCGTTTTAAGCATGCGCATGCATCTTTTGGTAGACGCGGACGCAGTTTTCTGCAAAACCACACGATAGGCATGCAAATGGTGCTTTTGGCAGAACGCGCGCGTGGATTTCTACCAAACGACGTGAAAAGCATGCCGATGCTGCTCTTTTTAGCACCCGCACATGGATTTGTGCCAAAACGCGTTTTAAGCATGCGCATGCATCTTTTGGTAGACGCGGACGCAGTTTTCTGCAAAACCACACGATATGCATGCAAATGGTGCTTTTGGCAGAACGCGTGCGTGGATTTCTACCAAACGACGTGAAAAGCATGCCGATGCTGCTCTTTTTAACATCCGCACATGGATTTGTGCCAAAACGCGTTTTAAGCATGCGCATGCATCTTTTGGTAGACGCGGACGCAGTTTTCTGCAAAACCACACGATAGGCATGCAAATGGTGCTTTTGGCAGAACGCGCGCGTGGATTTCTACCAAACGACGTGAAAAGCATGCCGATGGTGCTCTTTTTAGCACCCGCACATGGATTTGTGCCAAAACGCGTTTTTAGCATGCACATGCATCTTTTGGTAGACGCGGACGCAGTTTTCTGCAAAACCACACGATATGCATGCAAATGGTGGTTTTGGCAGAACGCGCGTGTGGATTTCTACCAAACGACGTGAAAAGCATGCCGATGCTGCTCTTTTTAGCACCCGCACATGGATTTGTGCCAAAACGCGTTTTAAGCATGCGCATGCATCTTTTGGTAGACGCGGACGCAGTTTTCTGCAAAACCACACGATATGCATGCAAATGGTGCTTTTGGCAGAACGCGCGCGTGGATTTCTACCAAACGACGTGAAAAGCATGCCGATGCTGCTCTTTTTAACATCCGCACATGGATTTGTGCCAAAGCGCGTTTTAAGCATGCGCATGCATCTTTTGGTAGACGCGGACGCAGTTTTCTGCAAAACCACACGATATGCATGCAAATGGTGCTTTTGGCAGAACGCGCGTGTGGATTTCTACCAAACGACGTGAAAAGCATGCCGATGCTGCCCTTTTTAGCACCCGCACATGGATTTGTGCCAAAACGCGTTTTTAGCATGCACATGCATCTTTTGGTAGACGCGGACGCAGTTTTCTGCAAAACCACACGATATTCATGCAAATGGTGCTTTTGGCAGAACGCGCGTGTGGATTTCTACCAAACGACGTGAAAAGCATGCCGATGCTGCTCTTTTTAGCACCCGCACATGGATTTGTGCCAAAACGCGTTTTAAGCATGCGCATGCATCTTTTGGTAGACGCGGACGCAGTTTTCTGCAAAACCACACGATATGCATGCAAATGGTGCTTTTCGCAGAACGCGCGAGTGGATTTCTACCAAACGACGTGAAAAGCATGCCGATGCTGCTCTTTTTAACATCCGCACATGGATTTGTGCCAAAACGCGTTTTAAGCATGCGCATGCATCTTTTGGTAGACGCGGACGCAGTTTTCTGCAAAACCACACGATAGGCATGCAAATGGTGCTTTTGGCAGAACGCGCGCGTGGATTTCTACCAAACGACGTGAAAAGCATGCCGATGCTGCTCTTTTTAGCACCCGCACATAGATTTGTGCCAAAACGCGTTTTAAGCATGCACATGCATCTTTTGGTAGACGCGGACGCAGTTTTCTGCAAAACCACACGGTATGCATGCAAATTGTGCTTTTGGCAGAACGCGCGCGTGGATTTCTACCAAACGACGTGAAAAGCATGCCGATGCTGCTCTTTTTAGCACCCGCACATGGATTTGTGCCAAAACGCGTTTTAAGCATGCGCATGCATCTTTTGGTAGACGCGGACGCAGCTTTCTGCAAAACCACACGATATGCATGCAAATGGTGCTTTTGGCAGAACGCGCGCGTGATTTCTACCAAACGACGTGAAAAGCATGCCGATGCTGCTCTTTTTAACATCCGCACATGGATTTGTGCCAAAACGCGTTTTAAGCATGCGCATGCATCTTTTGGTAGACGCGGACGCAGTTTTCTGCAAAACCACACGATAGGCATGCAAATGGTGCTTTTGGCAGAACGCGCGCGTGGATTTCTACCAAACGACGTGAAAAGCATGCCGATGCTGCTCTTTTTAGCACCCGCACATGGATTTGTGCCAAAACGCGTTTTAAAGCATGCGCATGCATCTTTTGGTAGACGCGGACGCAGTTTTCTGCAAAACCACACGATATGCGATGCAAATGGTGCTTTTGGCAGAACGCGCGCGTGGATTTCTACCAAACGACGTGAAAAGCATGCCGATGCTGCTCTTTTTAACATCCGCACATGGATTTGTGCCAAAGCGCGTTATAAGCATGCGCATGCATCTTTTGGTAGACGCGGACGCAGTTTTCTGCAAAACCACACGATAGGCATGCAAATGGTGCTTTTGGCAGAACGCGCGTGTGGATTTCTACCAAACGACGTGAAAAGCATGCCGATGCTGCTCTTTTTAGCACCCGCACATGGATTTGTGCCAAAACGCGTTTTAAGCATGCGCATGCATCTTTTGGTAGACGCGGACGCAGTTTTCTGCAAAACCACACGATATGCATGCAAATGGTGCTTTTGGCAGAACGCGCGCGTGGATTTCTACCAAACGACGTGAAAAGCATGCCGTTGCTGCTCTTTTTAACATCCGCACATGGATTTGTGCCAAAACGCGTTTTAAGCATGCGCATGCATCTTTTGGTAGACGCGGACGCAGTTTTCTGCAAAACCACACGATATGCATGCAAATGGTGCTTTTGGCAGAACGCGCGCGTGGATTTCTACCAAACGACGTGAAAAGCATGCCGATGCTGCTCTTTTTAACATCCGCACATGGATTTGTGCCAAAGCGCGTTTTAAGCATGCGCATGCATCTTTTGGTAGACGCGGACGCAGTTTTCTGCAAAACCACACGATAGGCATGCAAATGGTGCTTTTGGCAGAACGCGCGTGTGGATTTCTACCAAACGACGTGAAAAGCATGCCGATGCTGCTCTTTTTAGCACCCGCACATGGATTTGTGCCAAAACGCGTTTTAAGCATGCGCATGCATCTTTTGGTAGACGCGGACGCAGTTTTCTGCAAAACCACACGATATGCATGCAAATGGTGCTTTTGGCAGAACGCGCGCGTGGATTTCTACCAAACGACGTGAAAAGCATGCCGTTGCTGCTCTTTTTAACATCCGCACATGGATTTGTGCCAAAACGCGTTTTAAGCATGCGCATGCATCTTTTGGTAGACGCGGACGCAGTTTTCTGCAAAACCACACGATAGGCATGCAAATGGTGCCTTTGGCAGAACGCGCGCGTGGATTTCTACCAAACGACGTGAAAAGCATGCCGATGGTGCTCTTTTTAGCACCCGCACATGGATTTGTGCCAAAACGCGTTTTTAGCATGCACATGCATCTTTTGGTAGACGCGGACGCAGTTTTCTGCAAAACCACACGATATGCATGCAAATGGTGGTTTTGGCAGAACGCGCGTGTGGATTTCTACCAAACGACGTGAAAAGCATGCCGATGCTGCTCTTTTTAGCACCCGCACATGGATTTGTGCCAAAACGCGTTTTAAGCATGCGCATGCATCTTTTGGTAGACGCGGACGCAGTTTTCTGCAAAACCACACGATATGCATGCAAATGGTGCTTTTGGCAGAACGCGCGCGTGGATTTCTACCAAACGACGTGAAAAGCATGCCGATGCTGCTCTTTTTAACATCCGCACATGGATTTGTGCCAAAGCGCGTTTTAAGCATGCGCATGCATCTTTTGGTAGACGCGGACGCAGTTTTCTGCAAAACCACACGATATGCATGCAAATGGTGCTTTTGGCAGAACGCGCGTGTGGATTTCTACCAAACGACGTGAAAAGCATGCCGATGCTGCCCTTTTTAGCACCCGCACATGGATTTGTGCCAAAACGCGTTTTAAGCATGCGCATGCATCTTTTGGTAGACGCGGACGCAGTTTTCTGCAAAACCACACGATATGCATGCAAATGGTGCTTTTGGCAGAACGCGCGTGTGGATTTCTACCAAACGACGTGAAAAGCATGCCGATGCTGCTCTTTTTAGCACCCGCACATGGATTTGTGCCAAAACGCGTTTTAAGCATGCGCATGCATCTTTTGGTAGACGCGGACGCAGTTTTCTGCAAAACCACACGATATGCATGCAAATGGTGCTTTTCGCAGAACGCGCGCGTGGATTTCTACCAAACGACGTGAAAAGCATGCCGATGCTGCTCTTTTTAACATCCGCACATGGATTTGTGCGAAAACGCGTTTTAAGCATGCGCATGCATCTTTTGGTAGACGCGGACGCAGTTTTCTGCAAAACCACACGATAGGCATGCAAATGGTGCTTTTGGCAGAACGCGCGCGTGGATTTCTACCAAACGACGTGAAAAGCATGCCGATGCTGCTCTTTTTAGCACCCGCACATAGATTTGTGCCAAAACGCGTTTTAAGCATGCACATGCATCTTTTGGTGGACGCGGACGCAGTTTTCTGCAAAACCACACGGTATGCATGCAAATGGTGCTTTTGGCAGAACGCGCGCGTGGATTTCTACCAAACGACGTGAAAAGCATGCCGATGCTGCTCTTTTTAACATCCGCACATGGATTTGTGCCAAAACGCGTTTTAAGCATGCGCATGCATCTTTTGGTAGACGCGGACGCAGTTTTCTGCAAAACCACACGATAGGCATGCAAATGGTGCTTTTGGCAGAACGCGCGCGTGGATTTCTACCAAACGACGTGAAAAGCATGCCGATGCTGCTCTTTTTAGCACCCGCACATGGATTTGTGCCAAAACGCGTTTTAAGCATGCGCATGCATCTTTTGGTAGACGCGGACGCAGTTTTCTGCAAAACCACACGATATGCATGCAAATGGTGCTTTTGGCAGAACGCGCGCGTGGATTTCTACCAAACGACGTGAAAAGCATGCCGATGCTGCTCTTTTTAACATCCGCACATAGATTTGTGCCAAAGCGCGTTTTAAGCATGCGCATGCATCTTTTGGTAGACGCGGACGCAGTTTTCTGCAAAACCACACGATAGGCATGCAAATGGTGCTTTTGGCAGAACGCGCGCGTGGATTTCTACCAAACGACGTGAAAAGCATGCCGATGCTGCTCTTTTTAGCACCCGCACATGGATTTGTGCCAAAACGCGTTTTAAGCATGCGCATGCATCTTTTGGTAGACGCGGACGCAGTTTTCTGCAAAACCACACGATATGCATGCAAATGGTGCTTTTGGCAGAACGCGCGCGTGGATTTCTACCAAACGACGTGAAAAGCATGCCGATGCTGCTCTTTTTAACATCCGCACATAGATTTGTGCCAAAGCGCGTTTTAAGCATGCGCATGCATCTTTTGGTAGACGCGGACGCAGTTTTCTGCAAAACCACACGATAGGCATGCAAATGGTGCTTTTGGCAGAACGCTCGCGTGGATTTCTACCAAACGACGTGAAAAGCATGCCGATGCTGCTCTTTTTAGCACCCGCACATGGATTTGTGCCAAAACGCGTTTTTAGCATGCACATGCATCTTTTGGTAGACGCGGACGCAGTTTTCTGCAAAACCACACGATATGCATGCAAATGGTGCTTTTGGCAGAACGCGCGTGTGGATTTCTACCAAACGACGTGAAAAGCATGCCGATGCTGCTCTTTTTAGCACCCGCACATGGATTTGTGCCAAAACGCGTTTTAAGCATGCGCATGCATCTTTCGGTAGACGCGGACCCAGTTTTCTGCAAAACCACACGATATGCATGCAAATGGTGCTTTTGGCAGAACGCGCGCGTGGATTTCTACCAAACGACGTGAAAAGCATGCCGATGCTGCTCTTTTTAACATCCGCACATGGATTTGTGCCAAAGCGCGTTTTAAGCATGCGCATGCACTTTTGGTAGACGCGGACGCAGTTTTCTGCAAAACCACACGATAGGCATGCAAATGGTGCTTTTGGCAGAACGCGCGTGTGGATTTCTACCAAACGACGTGAAAAGCATGCCGATGCTGCTCTTTTTAGCACCCGCACATGGATTTGTGCCAAAACGCGTTTTAAGCATGCGCATGCATCTTTTGGTAGACGCGGACGCAGTTTTCTGCAAAACCACACGATATGCATGCAAATGGTGCTTTTGGCAGAACGCGCGCGTGGATTTCTACCAAACGACGTGAAAAGCATGCCGATGCTGCTCTTTTTAACATCCGCACATGGATTTGTGCCAAAACGCGTTTTAAGCATGCGCATGCATCTTTTGGTAGACGCGGACGCAGTTTTCTGCAAAACCACACGATAGGCATGCAAATGGTGCTTTTGGCAGAACGCGCGCGTGGATTTCTACCAAACGACGTGAAAAGCATGCCGATGGTGCTCTTTTTAGCACCCGCACATGGATTTGTGCCAAAACGCGTTTTTAGCATGCACATGCATCTTTTGGTAGACGCGGACGCAGTTTTCTGCAAAACCACACGATATGCATGCAAATGGTGGTTTTGGCAGAACGCGCGTGTGGATTTCTACCAAACGACGTGAAAAGCAGGCCGATGCTGCTCTTTTTAGCACCCGCACATGGATTTGTGCCAAAACGCGTTTTAAGCATGCGCATGCATCTTTTGGTAGACGCGGACGCAGTTTTCTGCAAAACCACACGATATGCATGCAAATGGTGCTTTTGGCAGAACGCGCGCGTGGATTTCTACCAAACGACGTGAAAAGCATAACGATGCTGCTCTTTTTAACATCCGCACATGGATTTGTGCCAAAGCGCGTTTTAAGCATGCGCATGCATCTTTTGGTAGACGCGGACGCAGTTTTCTGCAAAACCACACGATATGCATGCAAATGGTGCTTTTGGCAGAACGCGCGTGTGGATTTCTACCAAACGACGTGAAAAGCATGCCGATGCAGCCCTTTTTAGCACCCGCACATGGATTTGTGCCAAAACGCGTTTTAAGCATGCGCATGCATCTTTTGGTAGACGCGGACGCAGTTTTCTGCAAAACCACACGATATGCATGCAAATGGTGCTTTTGGCAGAACGCGCGCGTGGATTTCTACCAAACGACGTGAAAAATATGCCGATGCTGCTCTTTTTAACATCCGCACATGGATTTGTGCCAAAGCGCGTTTTAAGCATGCGCATGCATCTTTTGGTAGATGCGGACGCAGTTTTCTGCAAAACCACACGATAGGCATGCAAATGGTGCTTTTGGCAGAACGCGCGTGTGGATTTCTACCAAACGACGTGAAAAGCATGCCGATGCTGCTCTTTTTAGCACCCGCACATGGATTTGTGCCAAAACGCGTTTTAAGCATGCGCATGCATCTTTTGGTAGACGCGGACGCAGTTTTCTGGAAAACCACACGATAGGCATGCAAATGGTGCTTTTGGCAGAACGCGCGCGTGGATTTCTACCAAACGACGTGAAAAGCATGCCGATGCTGCTCTTTTTAACATCCGCACATGGATTTGTGCCAAAGCGCGTTTTAAGCATGCGCATGCATCTTTTGGTAGACGCGGACGCAGTTTTCTGCAAAACCACACGATAGGCATGCAAATGGTGCTTTTGGCAGAACGCGCGCGTAGATTTCTACCAAACGACGTGAAAAGCATGCCGATGCTGCTCTTTTTAGCACCCGCACATGGATTTGTGCCAAAACGCGTTTTAAGCATGCGCATGCATCTTTTGGTAGACGCGGACGCAGTTTTCTGCAAAACCACACGATATGCATGCAAATGGTGCTTTTGGCAGAACGCGCGCGTGGATTTCTACCAAACGACGTGAAAAGCATGCCGATGCTGCTCTTTTTAACATCCGCACATAGATTTGTGCCAAAGCGCGTTTTAAGCATGCGCATGCATCTTTTGGTAGACGCGGACGCAGTTTTCTGCAAAACCACACGATAGGCATGCAAATGGTGCTTTTGGCAGAACGCTCGCGTGGATTTCTACCAAACGACGTGAAAAGCATGCCGATGCTGCTCTTTTTAGCACCCGCACATGGATTTGTGCCAAAACGCGTTTTTAGCATGCACATGCATCTTTTGGTAGACGCGGACGCAGTTTTCTGCAAAACCACACGATATGCATGCAAATGGTGCTTTTGGCAGAACGCGCGTGTGGATTTCTACCAAACGACGTGAAAAGCATGCCGATGCTGCTCTTTTTAGCACCCGCACATGGATTTGTGCCAAAACGCGTTTTAAGCATGCGCATGCATCTTTCGGTAGACGCGGACCCAGTTTTCTGCAAAACCACACGATATGCATGCAAATGGTGCTTTTGGCAGAACGCGCGCGTGGATTTCTACCAAACGACGTGAAAAGCATGCCGATGCTGCTCTTTTTAACATCCGCACATGGATTTGTGCCAAAGCGCGTTTTAAGCATGCGCATGCACTTTTGGTAGACGCGGACGCAGTTTTCTGCAAAACCACACGATAGGCATGCAAATGGTGCTTTTGGCAGAACGCGCGTGTGGATTTCTACCAAACGACGTGAAAAGCATGCCGATGCTGCTCTTTTTAGCACCCGCACATGGATTTGTGCCAAAACGCGTTTTAAGCATGCGCATGCATCTTTTGGTAGACGCGGACGCAGTTTTCTGCAAAACCACACGATATGCATGCAAATGGTGCTTTTGGCAGAACGCGCGCGTGGATTTCTACCAAACGACGTGAAAAGCATGCCGATGCTGCTCTTTTTAACATCCGCACATGGATTTGTGCCAAAACGCGTTTTAAGCATGCGCATGCATCTTTTGGTAGACGCGGACGCAGTTTTCTGCAAAACCACACGATAGGCATGCAAATGGTGCTTTTGGCAGAACGCGCGCGTGGATTTCTACCAAACGACGTGAAAAGCATGCCGATGGTGCTCTTTTTAGCACCCGCACATGGATTTGTGCCAAAACGCGTTTTTAGCATGCACATGCATCTTTTGGTAGACGCGGACGCAGTTTTCTGCAAAACCACACGATATGCATGCAAATGGTGGTTTTGGCAGAACGCGCGTGTGGATTTCTACCAAACGACGTGAAAAGCAGGCCGATGCTGCTCTTTTTAGCACCCGCACATGGATTTGTGCCAAAACGCGTTTTAAGCATGCGCATGCATCTTTTGGTAGACGCGGACGCAGTTTTCTGCAAAACCACACGATATGCATGCAAATGGTGCTTTTGGCAGAACGCGCGCGTGGATTTCTACCAAACGACGTGAAAAGCATGCCGATGCTGCTCTTTTTAACATCCGCACATGGATTTGTGCCAAAGCGCGTTTTAAGCATGCGCATGCATCTTTTGGTAGACGCGGACGCAGTTTTCTGCAAAACCACACGATATGCATGCAAATGGTGCTTTTGGCAGAACGCGCGTGTGGATTTCTACCAAACGACGTGAAAAGCATGCCGATGCAGCCCTTTTTAGCACCCGCACATGGATTTGTGCCAAAACGCGTTTTAAGCATGCGCATGCATCTTTTGGTAGACGCGGACGCAGTTTTCTGCAAAACCACACGATATGCATGCAAATGGTGCTTTTGGCAGAACGCGCGCGTGGATTTCTACCAAACGACGTGAAAAATATGCCGATGCTGCTCTTTTTAACATCCGCACATGGATTTGTGCCAAAGCGCGTTTTAAGCATGCGCATGCATCTTTTGGTAGATGCGGACGCAGTTTTCTGCAAAACCACACGATAGGCATGCAAATGGTGCTTTTGGCAGAACGCGCGTGTGGATTTCTACCAAACGACGTGAAAAGCATGCCGATGCTGCTCTTTTTAGCACCCGCACATGGATTTGTGCCAAAACGCGTTTTAAGCATGCGCATGCATCTTTTGGTAGACGCGGACGCAGTTTTCTGGAAAACCACACGATAGGCATGCAAATGGTGCTTTTGGCAGAACGCGCGCGTGGATTTCTACCAAACGACGTGAAAAGCATGCCGATGCTGCTCTTTTTAACATCCGCACAAGGATTTGTGCCAAAACGCGTTTTAAGCATGCGCATGCATCTTTTGGTGGACGCGGACGCAGTTTTCTGCAAAACCACACGATATGCATGCAAATGGTGCTTTTGGCAGAATGCGCGCGTGGATTTCTACCAAACGACGTGAAAAGCATGCCGATGCTGCTCTTTTTAACATCCGCACATGGATTTGTGCCAAAGCGCGTTTTAGGCATGCGCATGCATCTTTTGGTAGACGCGGACGCAGTTTTCTGCAAAACCACACGATATGCATGCAAATGGTGCTTTTGGCAGAACGCGCGCGTGGATTTCTACCAAACGACGTGAAAAGCATGCCGATGCTGCTCTTTTTAACATCCGCACATGGATTTGTGCCAAAGCGCGTTTTAAGCATGCGCATGCATCTTTTGGTAGACGCGGACGCAGTTTTCTGCAAAACCACACGATATGCATGCAAATGGTGCTTTTGGCAGAACGCGCGCGTGGATTTCTACCAAACGACGTGAAAAGCATGCCGATGCTGCTCTTTTTAACATCCGCACATGGATTTGTGCCAAAACGCGTTTTAAGCATGCGCATGCATCTTTTGGTAGACGCGGACGCAGTTTTCTGCAAAACCACACGATATGCATACAAATGGTGCTTTTGGCAGAACGCGCGCGTGGATTTCTACCAAACGACGTGAAAAGCATGCCGATGCTGCCCTTTTTAACATCCGCACAAGGATTTGTGCCAAAACGCGTTTTAAGCATGCGCATGCATCTTTTGGTAGATGCGGACGCAGTTTTCTGCAAAACCACACGATAGGCATGCAAATGGTGCTTTTGGCAGAACGCGCGTGTGGATTTCTACCAAACGACGTGAAAAGCATGCCGATGCTGCTCTTTTTAGCACCCGCACATGGATTTGTGCCAAAACGCGTTTTAAGCATGCGCATGCATCTTTTGGTAGACGCGGACGCAGTTTTCTGGAAAACCACACGATAGGCATGCAAATGGTGCTTTTGGCAGAACGCGCGCGTGGATTTCTACCAAACGACGTGAAAAGCATGCCGATGCTGCTCTTTTTAACATCCGCACATGGATTTGTGCCAAAGCGCGTTTTAAGCATGCGCATGCATCTTTTGGTAGATGCGGACGCAGTTTTCTGCAAAACCACACGATAGGCATGCAAATGGTGCTTTTGGCTGAACGCGCGTGTGGATTTCTACCAAACGACGTGAAAAGCATGCCGATGCTGCTCTTTTTAGCACCCGCACATGGATTTGTGCCAAAACGCGTTTTTAGCATGCACATGCATCTTTTGGTAGACGCGGACGCAGTTTTCTGCAAAACCACACGATATGCATGCAAATTGTGCTTTTGGCAGAACGCGCGTGTGGACTTCTACCAAACGACGTGAAAAGCATGCCGATGCTGCTCTTTTTAGCACCCGCACATGGATTTGTGCCAAAACGCGTTTTAAGCATGCGCATGCATCTTTTGGTAGACGCGGACGCAGTTTTCTGCAAAACCACACGATATGCATGCAAATGGTGCTTTTGGCAGAACGCGCGCGTGGATTTCTACCAAACGACGTGAAAAGCATGCCGATGCTGCTCTTTTTAACATCCGCACAATTTGTGCCAAAGCGCGTTTTAAGCATGCGCATGCATCTTTTGGTAGATGCGGACGCAGTTTTCTGCAAAACCACACGATAGGCATGCAAATGGTGCTTTTGGCAGAACGCGCGTGTGGATTTCTACCAAACGACGTGAAAAGCATGCCGATGCTGCTCTTTTTAGCACCCGCACATGGATTTGTGCCAAAACGCGTTTTTAGCATGCACATGCATCTTTTGGTAGACGCGGACGCAGTTTTCTCCAAAACCACACGATATGCATGCAAATGGTGCTTTTGGCAGAACGCGCGTGTGGATTTCTACCAAACGACGTGAAAAGCATGCCGATGCTGCTCTTTTTAGCACCCGCACATGGATTTGTGCCAAAACGCGTTTTTAGCATGCACATGCATCTTTTGGTAGACGCGGACGCAGTTTTCTGCAAAACCACACGATATGCATGCAAATGGTGCTTTTGGCAGAACGCGCGTGTGGATTTCTACCAAACGACGTGAAAAGCATGCCGATGCTGCTATTTTTAGCACCCGCACATGGATTTGTGCCAAAACGCGTTTTAAGCATGCGCATGCATCTTTTGGTAGACGCGGACGCAGTTTTCTGCAAAACCACACGATATGCATGCAAATGGTGCTTTTGGCAGAACGCGCACGTGGATTTCTACCAAACGACGTGAAAAGCATGCCGATGCTGCTCTTTTTAACATCCGCACATGGATTTGTGCCAAAACGCGTTTTAAGCATGCGCATGCATCTTTTGGTAGACGCGGACGCAGTTTTCTGCAAAACCACACGGTATGCATGCAAATGGTGCTTTTGGCAGAACGCGCGCGTGGATTTCTACCAAACGACGTGAAAAGCATGCCGATGCTGCTCTTTTTAGCACACGCACATGGATTTGTGCCAAAACGCGTTTTAAGCATGCGCATGCATCTTTTGGTAGAAGCGGACGCAGCTTTCTGCAAAACCACACGATATGCATGCAAATGGTGCTTTTGGCAGAACGCGCGCGTGGATTTCTACCAAACGACGTGAAAAGCATGCCGATGCTGCTCTTTTTAACATCCGCACATGGATTTGTGCCAAAACGCGTTTTAAGCATGCGCATGCATCTTTTGGTAGACGCGGACGCAGTTTTCTGCAAAACCACACGATAGGCATGCAAATGGTGCTTTTGGCAGAACGCGCGCGTGGATTTCTACCAAACGACGTGAAAAGCATGCCGATGCTGCTCTTTTTAGCACCCGCACATGGATTTGTGCCAAAACGCGTTTTAAGCATGCGCATGCATCTTTTGGTAGACGCGGACGCAGTTTTCTGCAAAACCACACGATATGCATGCAAATGGTGCTTTTGGCAGAACGCGCGCGTGGATTTCTACCAAACGACGTGAAAAGCATGCCGATGCTGCTCTTTTTAACATCCGCACATAGATTTGTGCCAAAGCGCGTTTTAAGCATGCGCATGCATCTTTTGGTAGACGCGGACGCAGTTTTCTGCAAAACCACACGATAGGCATGCAAATGGTGCTTTTGGCAGAACGCGCGCGTGGATTTCTACCAAACGACGTGAAAAGCATGCCGATGCTGCTCTTTTTAGCACCCGCACATGGATTTGTGCCAAAACGCGTTTTAAGCATGCGCATGCATCTTTTGGTAGACGCGGACGCAGTTTTCTGCAAAACCACACGATATGCATGCAAATGGTGCTTTTGGCAGAACGCGCGTGTGGATTTCTACCAAACGACGTGAAAAGCATGCCGATGCTGCTCTTTTTAGCACCCGCACATGGATTTGTGCCAAAACGCGTTTTAAGCATGCGCATGCATCTTTCGGTAGACGCGGACCCAGTTTTCTGCAAAACCACACGATATGCATGCAAATGGTGCTTTTGGCAGAACGCGCGCGTGGATTTCTACCAAACGACGTGAAAAGCATGCCGATGCTGCTCTTTTTAACATCCGCACATGGATTTGTGCCAAAGCGCGTTTTAAGCATGCGCATGCATCTTTTGGTAGACGCGGACGCAGTTTTCTGCAAAACCACACGATAGGCATGCAAATGGTGCTTTTGGCAGAACGCGCGTGTGGATTTCTACCAAACGACGTGAAAAGCATGCCGATGCTGCTCTTTTAGCACCCGCACATGGATTTGTGCCAAAACGCGTTTTAAGCATGCGCATGCATCTTTTGGTAGACGCGGACGCAGTTTTCTGCAAAACCACATGATATGCATGCAAATGGTGCTTTTGGCAGAACGCGCGCGTGGATTTCTACCAAACGACGTGAAAAGCATGCCGATGCTGCTCTTTTTAACATCCGCACATGGATTTGTGCCAAAACGCGTTTTAAGCATGCGCATGCATCTTTTGGTAGACGCGGACGCAGTTTTCTGCAAAACCACACGATAGGCATGCAAATGGTGCTTTTGGCAGAACGCGCGCGTGGATTTCTACCAAACGACGTGAAAAGCATGCCGATGGTGCTCTTTTTAGCACCCGCACATGGATTTGTGCCAAAACGCGTTTTTAGCATGCACATGCATCTTTTGGTAGACGCGGACGCAGTTTTCTGCAAAACCACACGATATGCATGCAAATGGTGGTTTGGCAGAACGCGCGTGTGGATTTCTACCAAACGACGTGAAAAGCAGGCCGATGCTGCTCTTTTTAGCACCCGCACATGGATTTGTGCCAAAACGCGTTTTAAGCATGCGCATGCATCTTTTGGTAGACGCGGACGCAGTTTTCTGCAAAACCACACGATATGCATGCAAATGGTGCTTTTGGCAGAACGCGCGCGTGGATTTCTACCAAACGACGTGAAAAGCATGCCGATGCTGCTCTTTTTAACATCCGCACATGGATTTGTGCCAAAGCGCGTTTTAAGCATGCGCATGCATCTTTTGGTAGACGCGGACGCAGTTTTCTGCAAAACCACACGATATGCATGCAAATGGTGCTTTTGGCAGAACGCGCGTGTGGATTTCTACCAAACGACATGAAAAGCATGCCGATGCTGCCCTTTTTAGCACCCGCACATGGATTTGTGCCAAAACGCGTTTTAAGCATGCGCATGCATCTTTTGGTAGACGCGGACGCAGTTTTCTGCAAAACCACACGATATGCATGCAAATGGTGCTTTTGGCAGAACGCGCGCGTGGATTTCTACCAAACGACGTGAAAAGCATGCCGATGCTGCTCTTTTTAACATCCGCACAAGGATTTGTGCCAAAACGCGTTTTAAGCATGCGCATGCATCTTTTGGTAGACGCGGACGCAGTTTTCTGCAAAACCACACGATATGCATGCAAATGGTGCATTTGGCAGAACGCGCGCGTGGATTTCTACCAAACGACGTGAAAAGCATGCCGATGCTGCTCTTTTTAACATCCGCACATGGATTTGTGCCAAAGCGCGTTTTAAGCATGCGCATGCATCTTTTGGTAGACGCGGACGCAGTTTTCTGCAAAACCACACGATAGGCATGCAAATGGTGCTTTTGGCAGAACGCGCGTGTGGATTTCTACCAAACGACGTGAAAAGCATGCCGATGCTGCTCTTTTTAGCACCCGCACATGGATTTGTGCCAAAACGCGTTTTAAGCATGCGCATGCATCTTTTGGTAGACGCGGACGCAGTTTTCTGCAAAACCACACGATAGGCATGCAAATGGTGCTTTTGGCAGAACGCGCGCGTGGTTTTCTACCAAACGACGTGAAAAGCATGCCGATGCTGCTCTTTTTAGCACCCGCACATGGATTTGTGCCAAAACGCGCTTTTAGCATGCACATGCATCTTTTGGTAGACGCGGACGCAGTTTTCTGCAAAACCACACGATATGCATGCAAATGGTGCTTTTGGCAGAACGCGCGTGTGGATTTCTACCAAACGACGTGAAAAGCATGCCGATGCTGCTCTTTTTAGCACCCGCACATGGATTTGTGCCAAAACGCGTTTTAAGCATGCGCATGCATCTTTTGGTAGACGCGGACGCAGTTTTCTGCAAAACCACACGATATGCATGCAAATGGTGCTTTTGGCAGAACCGCGCGCGTGGATTTCTACCAAACGACGTGAAAAGCATGCCGATGCTGCTCTTTTTAACATCCGCACATGGATTTGTGCCAAAGCGCGTTTTAAGCATGCGCATGCATCTTTTGGTAGACGCGGACGCAGTTTTCTGCAAAACCACACGATATGCATGCAAATGGTGCTTTTGGCAGAACGCGCGCGTGGATTTCTACCAAACGACGTGAAAAGCATGCCGATGCTGCTCTTTTTAACATCCGCACATGGATTTGTGCCAAAACGCGTTTTAAGCATGCGCATGCATCTTTTGGTAGACGCGGACGCAGTTTTCTGCAAAACCACACGATAGGCATGCAAATGGTGCTTTTGGCAGAACGCGCGCGTGGATTTCTACCAAACGACGTGAAAAGCATGCCGATGGTGCTCTTTTTAGCACCCGCACATGGATTTGTGCCAAAACGCGTTTTTAGCATGCACATGCATCTTTTGGTAGACGCGGACGCAGTTTTCTGCAAAACCACACGATATGCATGCAAATGGTGGTTTTGGCAGAACGCGCGTGTGGATTTCTACCAAACGACGTGAAAAGCATGCCGATGCTGCTCTTTTTAGCACCCGCACATGGATTTGTGCCAAAACGCGTTTTAAGCATGCGCATGCATCTTTTGGTAGACGCGGACGCAGTTTTCTGCAAAACCACACGATATGCATGCAAATGGTGCTTTTGGCAGAACGCGCGCGTGGATTTCTACCAAACGACGTGAAAAGCATGCCGATGCTGCTCTTTTTAACATCCGCACATGGATTTGTGCCAAAGCGCGTTTTAAGCATGCGCATGCATCTTTTGGTAGACGCGGACGCAGTTTTCTGCAAAACCACACGATATGCATGCAAATGGTGCTTTTGGCAGAACGCGCGTGTGGATTTCTACCAAACGACGTGAAAAGCATGCCGATGCTGCCCTTTTTAGCACCCGCACATGCATTTGTGCCAAAACGCGTTTTAAGCATGCGCATGCATCTTTTGGTAGACGCGGACGCAGTTTTCTACAAAACCACACGATATGCATGCAAATGGTGCTTTTGGCAGAACGCGCGCGTGGATTTCTACCAAACGACGTGAAAAGCATGCCGATGCTGCTCTTTTTAACATCCGCACATGGATTTGTGCCAAAGCGCGTTTTAAGCATGCGCATGCATCTTTTGGTAGATGCGGACGCAGTTTTCTGCAAAACCACACGATAGGCATGCAAATGGTGCTTTGGGCCGAACGCGCGTGTGGATTTCTACCAAACGACGTGAAAAGCATGCCGATGCTGCTCTTTTTAGCACCCGCACATGGATTTGTGCCAAAACGCGTTTTAAGCATGCGCATGCATCTTTTGGTAGACGCGGACGCAGTTTTCTGCAAAACCACACGATAGGCATGCAAATGGTGCTTTTGGCAGAACGCGCGCGTGGATTTCTACCAAACGACGTGAAAAGCATGCCGATGCTGCTCTTTTTAACATCCGCACATGGATTTGTGCCAAAGCGCGTTTTAAGCATGCGCATGCATCTTTTGGTAGATGCGGACGCAGTTTTCTGCAAAACCACACGATAGGCATGCAAATGGTGCTTTTGGCAGAACGCGCGTGTGGATTTCCTACCAAACGACGTGAAAAGCATGCCGATGCTGCTCTTTTTAGCACCCGCACATGGATTTGTGCCAAAACGCCTTTTTAGCATGCACATGCATCTTTTGGTAGACGCGGACGCAGTTTTCTGCAAAACCACACGATATGCATGCAAATGGTGCTTTTGGCAGAACGCGCGTGTGGATTTCTACCAAACGACGTGAAAAGCATGCCGATGCTGCTCTTTTTAGCACCCGCACATGGATTTGTGCCAAAACGCGTTTTAAGCATGCGCATGCATCTTTTGGTAGACGCGGACGCAGTTTTCTGCAAAACCACACGATATGCATGCAAATGGTGCTTTTGGGAGAACGCGCGCGTGGATTTCTACCAAACGACGTGAAAAGCATGCCGATGCTGCTCTTTTTAACATCCGCACATGGATTTGTGCCAAAGCGCGTTTTAAGCATGCGCATGCATCTTTTGGTAGACGCGGACGCAGTTTTCTGCAAAACCACACGATATGCATGCAAATGGTGCTTTTGGCAGAACGCGCGCGTGGATTTCTACCAAACGACGTGAAAAGCATGCCGATGCTGCTCTTTTTAACATCCGCACATGGATTTGTGCCAAAACGCGTTTTAAGCATGCGCATGCATCTTTTGGTAGACGCGGACGCAGTTTTCTGCAAAACCACACGATATGCATGCAAATGGTGCTTTTGGCAGAACGCGCGCGTGGATTTCTACCAAACGACGTGAAAAGCATGCCGATGCTGCTCTTTTTAACATCCGCACAAGGATTTGTGCCAAAACGCGTTTTAAGCATGCGCATGCATCTTTTGGTAGACGCGGGACGCAGTTTTCTGCAAAACCACACGATATGCATGCAAATGGTGCTTTTGGCAGAACGCGCGCGTGGATTTCTACGAAACGACGTGAAAAGCATGCCGATGCTGCTCTTTTTAACATCCGCACATGGATTTGTGCCAAAGCGCGTTTTAAGCATGCGCATGCATCTTTTGGTAGACGCGGACGCAGTTTTCTGCAAAACCACACGATATGCATGCAAATGGTGCTTTTGGCAGAACGCGTGTGTGGATTTCTACCAAACGACGTGAAAAGCATGCCGATGCTGCCCTTTTTAGCACCCGCACATGGATTTGTGCCAAAACGCGTTTTAAGCATGCGCATGCATCTTTTGGTAGACGCGGACGCAGTTTTCTGCAAAACCACACGATATGCATGCAAATGGTGCTTTTGGCAGAACGCGCGCGTGGATTTCTACCAAACGACGTGAAAAGCATGCCGATGCTGCTCTTTTTAACATCCGCACATGGATTTGTGCCAAAGCGCGTTTTAAGCATGCGCATGCATCTTTTGGTAGATGCGGACGCAGTTTTCTGCAAAACCACACGATAGGCATGCAAATGGTGCTTTTGGCAGAACGCGCGTGTGGATTTCTACCAAACGACGTGAAAAGCATGCCGATGCTGCTCTTTTTAGCACCGCACATGGATTTGTGCCAAAACGCGTTTTAAGCATGGCGCATGCATCTTTTGGTAGACGCGGACGCAGTTTTCTGCAAAACCACACGATATGCATGCAAATGGTGCTTTTGGCAGAACGCGCGTGTGGATTTCTACCAAACGACGTGAAAAGCATGCCGATGCTGCCCTTTTTAGCACCCGCACATGGATTTGTGCCAAAACGCGTTTTAAGCATGCGCATGCATCTTTTGGTAGACGCGGACGCAGTGTTCTGCAAAACCACACGATATGCATGCAAATGGTGCTTTTGGCAGAACGCGCGAGTGGATTTCTACCAAACGACGTGAAAAGCATGCCGATGCTGCTCTTTTTAACATCCGCACATGGATTTGTGCCAAAGCGCGTTTTAAGCATGCGCATGTATCTTTTGGTAGATGCGGACGCAGTTTTCTGCAAAACCACACGATAGGCATGCAAATGGTGCTTTTGGCAGAACGCGCGTGTGGATTTCTACCAAACGACGTGAAAAGCATGCCGATGCTGCTCTTTTTAGCACCCGCACATGGATTTGTGCCAAAGCGCGTATTAAGCATGCGCATGCATCTTTTGGTAGACGCGGACGCAGTTTTCTGCAAAACCACACGATATGCATGCAAATGGTGCTTTTGGCAGAACGCGCGTGTGGATTTCTACCAAACGACGTGAAAAGCATGCCGATGCTGCCCTTTTTAGCACCCGCACATGGATTTGTGCCAAAACGCGTTTTAAGCATGCGCATGCATCTTTTGGTAGACGCGGACGCAGTTTTCTGCAAAACCACACGATATGTATGCAAATGGTGCTTTTGGCAGAACGCGCGCGTGGATTTCTACCAAACGACGTGAAAAGCATGCCGATGCTGCTCTTTTTAGCACCCGCACATGGATTTGTGCCAAAACGCGTTTTATGCATGCGCATGCATCTTTTGGTAGACGCGGACGCAGTTTTCTGCAAAACCACACGATAGGCATGCAAATGGTGCTTTTGGCAGAACGCGCGCGTGGATTTCTACCAAACGACGTGAAAAGCATGCCGATGCTGCTCTTTTTAACATCCGCACAAGGATTTGTGCCAAAACGCGTTTTAAGCATGCGCATGCATCTTTTGGTAGACGCGGACGCAGTTTTCTGCAAAACCACACGATATGCATGCAAATGGTGCTTTTGGCAGAACGCGCGCGTGGATTTCTACCAAACGACGTGAAAAGCATGCCGATGCTGCTCTTTTTAACATCCGCACATGGATTTGTGCCAAAGCGCGTTTTAATTATGCGCATGCATCTTTTGGTAGACGCGGACGCAGTTTTCTGCAAAACCACACGATATGCATGCAAATGGTGCTTTTGGCAGAACGCGCGTGTGGATTTCTACCAAACGACGTGAAAAGCATGCCGATGCTGCCCTTTTTAGCACCCGCACATGGATTTGTGCCAAAACGCGTTTTAAGCATGCGCATGCATCTTTTGGTAGACGCGGACGCAGTTTTCTGCAAAACCACACGATATGCATGCAAATGGTGCTTTTGGCAGAACGCGCGCGTGGATTTCTACGAAACGACGTGAAAAGCATGCCGATGCTGCTCTTTTTAACATCCGCACATGGATTTGTGCCAAAGCGCGTTTTAAGCATGCGCATGCATCTTTTGGTAGATGCGGACGCAGTTTTCTGCAAAACCACACGATAGGCATGCAAATGGTGCTTTTGGCAGAACGCGCGTGTGGATTTCTACCAAACGACGTGAAAAGCATGCCGATGCTGCTCTTTTTAGCACCCGCACATGGATTTGTGCCAAAACGCGTTTTAAGCATGCGCATGCATCTTTTGGTAGACGCGGACGCAGTTTTCTGCAAAACCACACGATAGGCATGCAAATGGTGCTTTTGGCAGAACGCGCGCGTGGATTTCTACCAAACGACGTGAAAAGCATGCCGATGCTGCTCTTTTTAACATCCGCACATGGATTTGTGCCAAAGCGCGTTTTAAGCATGCGCATGCATCTTTTGGTAGACGCGGACGCAGTTTTCTGCAAAACCACACGATATGCATGCAAATGGTGCTTTTGGCAGAACGCGCGTGTGGATTTCTACCAAACGACGTGAAAAGCATGCCGATGCTGCCCTTTTTAGCACCCGCACATGGATTTGTGCCAAAACGCGTTTTAAGCATGCGCATGCATCTTTTGGTAGACGCGGACGCAGTTTTCTACAAAACCACACGATATGCATGCAAATGGTGCTTTTGGCAGAACGCGCGCGTGGATTTCTACCAAACGACGTGAAAAGCATGCCGATGCTGCACTTTTTAACATCCGCACATGGATTTGTGCCAAAGCGCGTTTTAAGCATGCGCATGCATCTTTTGGTAGATGCGGACGCAGTTTTCTGCAAAACCACACGATAGGCATGCAAATGGTGCTTTTGGCAGAACGCGCGTGTGGATTTCTACCAAACGACGTGAAAAGCATGCCGATGCTGCTCTTTTTAGCACCCGCACATGGATTTGTGCCAAAACGCGTTTTAAGCATGCGCATGCATCTTTTGGTAGACGCGGACGCAGTTTTCTGCAAAACCACACGATAGGCATGCAAATGGTGCTTTTGGCAGAACGCGCGCGTGGTTTTCTACCAAACGACGTGAAAAGCATGCCGATGCTGCTCTTTTTAGCACCCGCACATGGATTTGTGCCAAAACGCGCTTTTAGCATGCACATGCATCTTTTGGTAGACGCGGACGCAGTTTTCTGCAAAACCACACGATATGCATGCAAATGGTGCTTTTGGCAGAACGCGCGTGTGGATTTCTACCAAACGACGTGAAAAGCATGCCGATGCTGCTCTTTTTAGCACCCGCACATGGATTTGTGCCAAAACGCGTTTTAAGCATGCGCATGCATCTTTTGGTAGACGCGGACGCAGTTTTCTGCAAAACCACACGATATGCATGCAAATGGTGCTTTTGGCAGAACGCGCGCGTGGATTTCTACCAAACGACGTGAAAAGCATGCCGATGCTGCTCTTTTTAACATCCGCACATGGATTTGTGCTAAAGCGCGTTTTAAGCATGCGCATGCATCTTTTGGTAGACGCGGACGCAGTTTTCTGCAAAACCACACGATATGCATGCAAATGGTGCTTTTGGCAGAACGCGCGCGTGGATTTCTACCAAACGACGTGAAAAGCATGCCGATGCTGCTCTTTTTAACATCCGCACATGGATTTGTGCCAAAGCGCGTTTTAAGCATGCGCATGCATCTTTTGGTAGATGCGGACGCAGTTTTCTGCAAAACCACACGATAGGCATGCAAATGGTGCTTTTGGCAGAACGCGCGTGTGGATTTCTACCAAACGACGTGAAAAGCATGCCGATGCTGCTCTTTTTAGCACCCGCACATGGATTTGTGCCAAAACGCCTTTTTAGCATGCACATGCATCTTTTGGTAGACGCGGACGCAGTTTTCTGCAAAACCACACGATATGCATGCAAATGGTGCTTTTGGCAGAACGCGCGTGTGGATTTCTACCAAACGACGTGAAAAGCATGCCGATGCTGCTCTTTTTAGCACCCGCACATGGATTTGTGCCAAAACGCGTTTTAAGCATGCGCATGCATCTTTTGGTAGACGCGGACGCAGTTTTCTGCAAAACCACACGATATGCATGCAAATGGTGCTTTTGGGAGAACGCGCGCGTGGATTTCTACCAAACGACGTGAAAAGCATGCCGATGCTGCTCTTTTTAACATCCGCACATGGATTTGTGCCAAAGCGCGTTTTAAGCATGCGCATGCATCTTTTGGTAGACGCGGACGCAGTTTTCTGCAAAACCACACGATATGCATGCAAATGGTGCTTTTGGCAGAACGCGCGCGTGGATTTCTACCAAACGACGTGAAAAGCATGCCGATGCTGCTCTTTTTAACATCCGCACATGGATTTGTGCCAAAACGCGTTTTAAGCATGCGCATGCATCTTTTGGTAGACGCGGACGCAGTTTTCTGCAAAACCACACGATATGCATGCAAATGGTGCTTTTGGCAGAACGCGCGCGTGGATTTCTACCAAACGACGTGAAAAGCATGCCGATGCTGCTCTTTTTAACATCCGCACAAGGATTTGTGCCAAAACGCGTTTTAAGCATGCGCATGCATCTTTTGGTAGACGCGGACGCAGTTTTCTGCAAAACCACACGATATGCATGCAAATGGTGCTTTTGGCAGAACGCGCGCGTGGATTTCTACGAAACGACGTGAAAAGCATGCCGATGCTGCTCTTTTTAACATCCGCACATGGATTTGTGCCAAAGCGCGTTTTAAGCATGCGCATGCATCTTTTGGTAGACGCGGACGCAGTTTTCTGCAAAACCACACGATATGCATGCAAATGGTGCTTTTGGCAGAACGCGTGTGTGGATTTCTACCAAACGACGTGAAAAGCATGCCGATGCTGCCCTTTTTAGCACCCGCACATGGATTTGTGCCAAAACGCGTTTTAAGCATGCGCATGCATCTTTTGGTAGACGCGGACGCAGTTTTCTGCAAAACCACACGATATGCATGCAAATGGTGCTTTTGGCAGAACGCGCGCGTGGATTTCTACCAAACGACGTGAAAAGCATGCCGATGCTGCTCTTTTTAACATCCGCACATGGATTTGTGCCAAAGCGCGTTTTAAGCATGCGCATGCATCTTTTGGTAGATGCGGACGCAGTTTTCTGCAAAACCACACGATAGGCATGCAAATGGTGCTTTTGGCAGAACGCGCGTGTGGATTTCTACCAAACGACGTGAAAAGCATGCCGATGCTGCTCTTTTTAGCACCCGCACATGGATTTGTGCCAAAACGCGTTTTAAGCATGCGCATGCATCTTTTGGTAGACGCGGATGCAGTTTTCTGCAAAACCACACGATAGGCATGCAAATGGTGCTTTTGGCAGAACGCGCGCGTGGATTTCTACCAAACGACGTGAAAAGCATGCCGATGCTGCCCTTTTTAGCACCCGCACATGGATTTGTGCCAAAACGCGTTTTAAGCATGCGCATGCATCTTTTGGTAGACGCGGACGCAGTGTTCTGCAAAACCACACGATATGCATGCAAATGGTGCTTTTGGCAGAACGCGCGCGTGGATTTCTACCAAACGACGTGAAAAGCATGCCGATGCTGCTCTTTTTAACATCCGCACATGGATTTGTGCCAAAGCGCGTTTTAAGCATGCGCATGCATCTTTTGGTAGATGCGGACGCAGTTTTCTGCAAAACCACACGATAGGCATGCAAATGGTGCTTTTGGCAGAACGCGCGTGTGGATTTCTACCAAACGACGTGAAAAGCATGCCGATGCTGCTCTTTTTAGCACCCGCACATGGATTTGTGCCAAAGCGCGTTTTAAGCATGCGCATGCATCTTTTGGTAGACGCGGACGCAGTTTTCTGCAAAACCACACGATATGCATGCAAATGGTGCTTTTGGCAGAACGCGCGTGTGGATTTCTACCAAACGACGTGAAAAGCATGCCGATGCTGCTCTTTTTAGCACCCGCACATGGATTTGTGCCAAAACGCGTTTTAAGCATGCGCATGCATCTTTTGGTAGACGCGGACGCAGTTTTCTGCAAAACCACACGATATGCATGCAAATGGTGCTTTTGGCAGAACGCGCGCGTGGATTTATACCAAACGACGTGAAAAGCATGCCGATGCTGCTCTTTTTAACATCCGCACATGGATTTGTGCCAAAGCGCGTTTTAAGCATGCGCATGCATCTTTTGGTAGACGCGGACGCAGTTTTCTGCAAAACCACACGATATGCATGCAAATGGTGCTTTTGGCAGAACGCGCGCGTGGATTTCTACCAAACGACGTGAAAAGCATGCCGATGCTGCTCTTTTTAGCACCCGCACATGGATTTGTGCCAAAACGCGTTTTAAGCATGCGCATGCATCTTTTGGTAGACGCGGACGCAGTTTTCTGCAAAACCACACGATAGGCATGCAAATGGTGCTTTTGGCAGAACGCGCGCGTGGATTTCTACCAAACGACGTGAAAAGCATGCCGATGCTGCTCTTTTTAACATCCGCACAAGGATTTGTGCCAAAACGCGTTTTAAGCATGCGCATGCATCTTTTGGTAGACGCGGACGCAGTTTTCTGCAAAACCACACGATATGCATGCAAATGGTGCTTTTGGCAGAACGCGCGCGTGGATTTCTACCAAACGACGTGAAAAGCATGCCGATGCTGCTGTTTTTAACATCCGCACATGGATTTGTGCCAAAGCGCGTTTTAATTATGCGCATGCATCTTTTGGTAGACGCGGACGCAGTTTTCTGCAAAACCACACGATAGGCATGCAAATGGTGCTTTTGGCAGAACGCGCGCGTGGATTTCTACCAAACGACGTGAAAAGCATGCCGATGCTGCTCTTTTTAACATCCGCACATGGATTTGTGCCAAAGCGCGTTTTAAGCATGCGCATGCATCTTTTGGTAGACGCGGACGCAGTTTTCTGCAAAACCACACGATATGCATGCATATGGTGCTTTTGGCAGAA
Source organism: Dermacentor variabilis (assembly GCF_050947875.1). Taxonomy (NCBI): domain Eukaryota; kingdom Metazoa; phylum Arthropoda; class Arachnida; order Ixodida; family Ixodidae; genus Dermacentor; species Dermacentor variabilis. The sequence goes on along the minus strand of NW_027460816.1, from coordinate 71,034 downwards.
CGCGCGTGTGGATTTCTACCAAACGACGTGAAAAGCATGCCGATGCTGCCCTTTTTAGCACCCGCACATGGATTTGTGCCAAAACGCGTTTTAAGCATGCGCATGCATCTTTTGGTAGACGCGGACGCAGTTTTCTACAAAACCACACGATATGCATGCAAATGGTGCTTTTGGCAGAACGCGCGCGTGGATTTCTACCAAACGACGTGAAAAGCATGCCGATGCTGCTCTTTTTAACATCCGCACATGGATTTGTGCCAAAGCGCGTTTTAAGCATGCGCATGCATCTTTTGGTAGATGCGGACGCAGTTTTCTGCAAAACCACACGATAGGCATGCAAATGGTGCTTTTGGCAGAACGCGCGTGTGGATTTCTACCAAACGACGTGAAAAGCATGCCGATGCTGCTCTTTTTAACATCCGCACATGGATTTGTGCCAAAGCGCGTTTTAATTATGCGCATGCATCTTTTGGTAGACGCGGACGCAGTTTTCTGCAAAACCACACGATATGCATGCAAATGGTGCTTTTGGCAGAACGCGCGTGTGGATTTCTACCAAACGACGTGAAAAGCATGCCGATGCTGCCCTTTTTAGCACCCGCACATGGATTTGTGCCAAAACGCGTTTTAAGCATGCGCATGCATCTTTTGGTAGACGCGGACGCAGTTTTCTGCAAAACCACACGATATGCATGCAAATGGTGCTTTTGGCAGAACGCGCGCGTGGATTTCTACCAAACGACGTGAAAAGCATGCCGATGCTGCTCTTTTTAACATCCGCACATGGATTTGTGCCAAAGCGCGTTTTAAGCATGCGCATGCATCTTTTGGTAGATGCGGACGCAGTTTTCTGCAAAACCACACGATAGGCATGCAAATGGTGCTTTTGGCAGAACGCGCGTGTGGATTTCTACCAAACGACGTGAAAAGCATGCCGATGCTGCTCTTTTTAGCACCCGCACATGGATTTGTGCCAAAACGCGTTTTAAGCATGCGCATGCATCTTTTGGTAGACGCGGACGCAGTTTTCTGCAAAACCACACGATAGGCATGCAAATGGTGCTTTTGGCAGAACGCGCGCGTGGATTTCTACCAAACGACGTGAAAAGCATGCCGATGCTGCTCTTTTTAACATCCGCACATGGATTTGTGCCAAAGCGCGTTTTAAGCATGCGCATGCATCTTTTGGTAGACGCGGACGCAGTTTTCTGCAAAACCACACGATAGGCATGCAAATGGTGCTTTTGGCAGAACGCGCGTGTGGATTTCTACCAAACGACGTGAAAAGCATGCCGATGCTGCCCTTTTTAGCACCCGCACATGGATTTGTGCCAAAACGCGTTTTAAGCATGCGCATGCATCTTTTGGTAGACGCGGACGCAGTTTTCTGCAAAACCACACGATAGGCATGCAAATGGTGCTTTTGGCAGAACGCGCGCGTGGATTTCTACCAAACGACGTGAAAAGCATGCCGATGCTGCTCTTTTTAACATCCGCACATGGATTTGTGCCAAAGCGCGTTTTAAGCATGCGCATGCATCTTTTGGTAGATGCGGACGCAGTTTTCTGCAAAACCACACGATAGGCATGCAAATGGTGCTTTTGGCAGAACGCGCGTGTGGATTTCTACCAAACGACGTGAAAAGCATGCCGATGCTGCTCTTTTTAGCACCCGCACATGGATTTGTGCCAAAACGCGTTTTTAGCATGCACATGCATCTTTTGGTAGACGCGGACGCAGTTTTCTGCAAAACCACACGATATGCATGCAAATGGTGCTTTTGGCAGAACGCGCGTGTGGATTTCTACCAAACGACGTGAAAAGCATGCCGATGCTGCTCTTTTTAGCACCCGCACATGGATTTGTGCCAAAACGCGTTTTAAGCATGCGCATGCATCTTTTGGTAGACGCGGACGCAGTTTTCTGCAAAACCACACGATATGCATGCAAATGGTGCTTTTGGCAGAACGCGCGCGTGGATTTCTACCAAACGACGTGAAAAGCATGCCGATGCTGCTCTTTTTAACATCCGCACATGGATTTGTGCCAAAGCGCGTTTTAAGCATGCGCATGCATCTTTTGGTAGACGCGGACGCAGTTTTCTGCAAAACCACACGATATGCATGCAAATGGTGCTTTTGGCAGAACGCGCGCGTGGATTTCTACCAAACGACGTGAAAAGCATGCCGATGCTGCTCTTTTTAACATCCGCACATGGATTTGTGCCAAAACGCGTTTTAAGCATGCGCATGCATCTTTTGGTAGACGCGGACGCAGTTTTCTGCAAAACCACACGATATGCATGCAAATGGTGCTTTTGGCAGAACGCGCGCGTGGATTTCTACCAAACGACGTGAAAAGCATGCCGATGCTGCTCTTTTTAACATCCGCACAAGGATTTGTGCCAAAACGCGTTTTAAGCATGCGCATGCATCTTTTGGTAGACGCGGACGCAGTTTTCTGCAAAACCACACGATATGCATGCAAATGGTGCTTTTGGCAGAACGCGCGCGTGGATTTCTACGAAACGACGTGAAAAGCATGCCGATGCTGCTCTTTTTAACATCCGCACATGGATTTGTGCCAAAGCGCGTTTCAAGCATGCGCATGCATCTTTTGGTAGATGCGGACGCAGTTTTCTGCAAAACCACACGATAGGCATGCAAATGGTGCTTTTGGCAGAACGCGCGTGTGGATTTCTACCAAACGACGTGAAAAGCATGCCGATGCTGCTCTTTTTAGCACCCGCACATGGATTTGTGCCAAAACGCGTTTTAAGCATGCGCATGCATCTTTTGGTAGACGCGGACGCAGTTTTCTGCAAAACCACACGATAGGCATGCAAATGGTGCTTTTGGCAGAACGCGCGCGTGGATTTCTACCAAACGACGTGAAAAGCATGCCGATGCTGCTCTTTTTAGCACCCGCACATGGATTTGTGCCAAAACGCGTTTTTAGCATGCACATGCATCTTTTGGTAGACGCGGACGCAGTTTTCTGCAAAACCACACGATATGCATGCAAATGGTGCTTTTGGCAGAACGCGCGCGTGGATTTCTACCAAACGACGTGAAAAGCATGCCGATGCTGCTCTTTTTAACATCCGCACATGGATTTGTGCCAAAGCGCGTTTTAAGCATGCGCATGCCTCTTTTGGTAGACGCGGACGCAGTTTTCTGCAAAACCACACGATAGGCATGCAAATGGTGCTTTTGGCAGAACGCGCGCGTGGATTTCTACCAAACGACGTGAAAAGCATGCCGATGCTGCACTTTTTAACATCCGCACATGGATTTGTGCCAAAGCGCGTTTTAAGCATGCGCATGCATCTTTTGGTAGATGTGGACGCAGTTTTCTGCAAAACCACACGATAGGCATGCAAATGGTGCTTTTGGCAGAACGCGCGTGTGGATTTCTACCAAACGACGTGAAAAGCATGCCGATGCTGCTCTTTTTAGCACCCGCACATGGATTTGTGCCAAAACGCGTTTTAAGCATGCGCATGCATCTTTTGGTAGACGCGGACGCAGTTTTCTGCAAAACCACACGATAGGCATGCAAATGGTGCTTTTGGCAGAACGCGCGCGTGGTTTTCTACCAAACGACGTGAAAAGCATGCCGATGCTGCTCTTTTTAGCACCCGCACATGGATTTGTGCCAAAACGCGCTTTTAGCATGCACATGCATCTTTTGGTAGACGCGGACGCAGTTTTCTGCAAAACCACACGATATGCATGCAAATGGTGCTTTTGGCAGAACGCGCGTGTGGATTTCTACCAAACGACGTGAAAAGCATGCCGATGCTGCTCTTTTTAGCACCCGCACATGGATTTGTGCCAAAACGCGTTTTAAGCATGCGCATGCATCTTTTGGTAGACGCGGACGCAGTTTTCTGCAAAACCACACGATATGCATGCAAATGGTGCTTTTGGCAGAACGCGCGCGTGGATTTATACCAAACGACGTGAAAAGCATGCCGATGCTGCTCTTTTTAACATCCGCACATGGATTTGTGCCAAAGCGCGTTTTAAGCATGCGCATGCATCTTTTGGTAGACGCGGACGCAGTTTTCTGCAAAAACCACACGATAGGCATGCAAATGGTGCTTTTGGCAGAACGCGCGTGTGGATTTCTACCAAACGACGTGAAAAGCATGCCGATGCTGCTCTTTTTAGCACCTGCACATGGATTTGTGCCAAAACGCGTTTTAAGCATGCGCATGCATCTTTTGGTAGACGCGGACGCAGTTTTCTGCAAAAACCACACGATAGGCATGCAAATGGTGCTTTTGGCAGAACGCGCGCGTGGATTTCTACCAAACGACGTGAAAAGCATGCCGATGCTGCTCTTTTTAGCACCCTCACATGGATTTGTGCCAAAACGCGTTTTTAGCATGCACATGCATCTTTTGGTAGACGCGGACGCAGTTTTCTGCAAAACCACACGATATGCATGCAAATGGTGCTTTTGGCAGAACGCGCGCGTGGATTTCTACCAAACGACGTGAAAAGCATGCCGATGCTGCTCTTTTTAACATCCGCACATGGATTTGTGCCAAAGCGCGTTTTAAGCATGCGCATGCCTCTTTTGGTAGACGCGGACGCAGTTTTCTGCAAAACCACACGATAGGCATGCAAATGGTGCTTTTGGCAGAACGCGCGTGTGGATTTCTACCAAACGACGTGAAAAGCATGCCGATGCTGCTCTTTTTAGCACCCGCACATGGATTTGTGCCAAAACGCGTTTTAAGCATGCGCATGCATCTTTTGGTAGACGCGGACGCAGTTTTCTGCAAAACCACAAGATATGCATGCAAATGGTGCTTTTGGCAGAACGCGCGCGTGGATTTCTACCAAACGACGTGAAAAGCATGCCGATGCTGCTCTTTTTAACATCCGCACATGGATTTGTGCCAAAACGCGTTTTAAGCATGCGCATGCATCTTTTGGTAGACGCGGACGCAGTTTTCTGCAAAACCACACGATAGGCATGCAAATGGTGCTTTTGGCAGAACGCGCGCGTGGATTTCTACCAAACGACGTGAAAAGCATGCCGATGCTGCTCTTTTTAGCACCCGCACATGGATTTGTGCCAAAACGCGTTTTTAGCATGCACATGCATCTTTTGGTAGACGCGGACGCAGTTTTCTACAAAACCACACGATATGCATGCAAATGGTGCTTTTGGCAGAACGCGCGCGTGGATTTCTACCAAACGACGTGAAAAGCATGCCGATGCTGCACTTTTTAACATCCGCACATGGATTTGTGCCAAAGCGCGTTTTAAGCATGCGCATGCATCTTTTGGTAGATGTGGACGCAGTTTTCTGCAAAACCACACGATAGGCATGCAAATGGTGCTTTTGGCAGAACGCGCGTGTGGATTTCTACCAAACGACGTGAAAAGCATGCCGATGCTGCTCTTTTTAGCACCCGCACATGGATTTGTGCCAAAACGCGTTTTAAGCATGCGCATGCATCTTTTGGTAGACGCGGACGCAGTTTTCTGCAAAACCACACGATAGGCATGCAAATGGTGCTTTTGGCAGAACGCGCGCGTGGTTTTCTACCAAACGACGTGAAAAGCATGCCGATGCTGCTCTTTTTAGCACCCGCACATGGATTTGTGCCAAAACGCGCTTTTAGCATGCACATGCATCTTTTGGTAGACGCGGACGCAGTTTTCTGCAAAACCACACGATATGCATGCAAATGGTGCTTTTGGCAGAACGCGCGTGTGGATTTCTACCAAACGACGTGAAAAGCATGCCGATGCTGCTCTTTTTAGCACCCGCACATGGATTTGTGCCAAAACGCGTTTTAAGCATGCGCATGCATCTTTTGGTAGACGCGGACGCAGTTTTCTGCAAAACCACACGATATGCATGCAAATGGTGCTTTTGGCAGAACGCGCGCGTGGATTTCTACCAAACGACGTGAAAAGCATGCCGATGCTGCTCTTTTTAACATCCGCACATGGATTTGTGCCAAAGCGCGTTTTAAGCATGCGCATGCATCTTTTGGTAGACGCGGACGCAGTTTTCTGCAAAACCACACGATATGCATGCAAATGGTGCTTTTGGCAGAACGCGCGCGTGGATTTCTACCAAACGACGTGAAAAGCATGCCGATGCTGCTCTTTTTAACATCCGCACATGGATTTGTGCCAAAACGCGTTTTAAGCATGCGCATGCATCTTTTGGTAGACGCGGACGCAGTTTTCTGCAAAACCACACGATAGGCATGCAAATGGTGCTTTTGGCAGAACGCGCGCGTGGATTTCTACCAAACGACGTGAAAAGCATGCCGATGGTGCTCTTTTTAGCACCCGCACATGGATTTGTGCCAAAACGCGTTTTTAGCATGCACATGCATCTTTTGGTAGACGCGGACGCAGTTTTCTGCAAAACCACACGATATGCATGCAAATGGTGGTTTTGGCAGAACGCGCGTGTGGATTTCTACCAAACGACGTGAAAAGCATGCCGATGCTGCTCTTTTTAGCACCCGCACATGGATTTGTGCCAAAACGCGTTTTAAGCATGCGCATGCATCTTTTGGTAGACGCGGACGCAGTTTTCTGCAAAACCACACGATATGCATGCAAATGGTGCTTTTGGCAGAACGCGCGCGTGGATTTCTACCAAACGACGTGAAAAGCATGCCGATGCTGCTCTTTTTAACATCCGCACATGGATTTGTGCCAAAGCGCGTTTTAAGCATGCGCATGCATCTTTTGGTAGACGCGGACGCAGTTTTCTGCAAAACCACACGATATGCATGCAAATGGTGCTTTTGGCAGAACGCGCGTGTGGATTTCTACCAAACGACGTGAAAAGCATGCCGATGCTGCCCTTTTTAGCACCCGCACATGGATTTGTGCCAAAACGCGTTTTAAGCATGCGCATGCATCTTTTGGTAGACGCGGACGCAGTTTTCTACAAAACCACACGATATGCATGCAAATGGTGCTTTTGGCAGAACGCGCGCGTGGATTTCTACCAAACGACGTGAAAAGCATGCCGATGCTGCTCTTTTTAACATCCGCACATGGATTTGTGCCAAAGCGCGTTTTAAGCATGCGCATGCATCTTTTGGTAGATGCGGACGCAGTTTTCTGCAAAACCACACGATAGGCATGCAAATGGTGCTTTTGGCCGAACGCGCGTGTGGATTTCTACCAAACGACGTGAAAAGCATGCCGATGCTGCTTTTTTTAGCACCCGCACATGGATTTGTGCCAAAACGCGTTTTAAGCATGCGCATGCATCTTTTGGTAGACGCGGACGCAGTTTTCTGCAAAACCACACGATAGGCATGCAAATGGTGCTTTTGGCAGAACGCGCGCGTGGATTTCTACCAAACGACGTGAAAAGCATGCCGATGCTGCTCTTTTTAACATCCGCACATGGATTTGTGCCAAAGCGCGTTTTAAGCATGCGCATGCATCTTTTGGTAGATGCGGACGCAGTTTTCTGCAAAACCACACGATAGGCATGCAAATGGTGCTTTTGGCAGAACGCGCGTGTGGATTTCTACCAAACGACGTGAAAAGCATGCCGATGCTGCTCTTTTTAGCACCCGCACATGGATTTGTGCCAAAACGCCTTTTTAGCATGCACATGCATCTTTTGGTAGACGCGGACGCAGTTTTCTGCAAAACCACACGATATGCATGCAAATGGTGCTTTTGGCAGAACGCGCGTGTGGATTTCTACCAAACGACGTGAAAAGCATGCCGATGCTGCTCTTTTTAGCACCCGCACATGGATTTGTGCCAAAACGCGTTTTAAGCATGCGCATGCATCTTTTGGTAGACGCGGACGCAGTTTTCTGCAAAACCACACGATATGCATGCAAATGGTGCTTTTGGGAGAACGCGCGCGTGGATTTCTACCAAACGACGTGAAAAGCATGCCGATGCTGCTCTTTTTTAACATCCGCACATGGATTTGTGCCAAAGCGCGTTTTAAGCATGCGCATGCATCTTTTGGTAGACGCGGACGCAGTTTTCTGCAAAACCACACGATATGCATGCAAATGGTGCTTTTGGCAGAACGCGTGTGTGGATTTCTACCAAACGACGTGAAAAGCATGCCGATGCTGCCCTTTTTAGCACCCGCACATGGATTTGTGCCAAAACGCGTTTTAAGCATGCGCATGCATCTTTTGGTAGACGCGGACGCAGTTTTCTGCAAAACCACACGATATGCATGCAAATGGTGCTTTTGGCAGAACGCGCGCGTGGATTTCTACCAAACGACGTGAAAAGCATGCCGATGCTGCTCTTTTTAACATCCGCACATGGATTTGTGCCAAAGCGCGTTTTAAGCATGCGCATGCATCTTTTGGTAGATGCGGACGCAGTTTTCTGCAAAACCACACGATAGGCATGCAAATGGTGCTTTTGGCAGAACGCGCGTGTGGATTTCTACCAAACGACGTGAAAAGCATGCCGATGCTGCTCTTTTTAGCACCCGCACATGGATTTGTGCCAAAACGCGTTTTAAGCATGCGCATGCATCTTTTGGTAGACGCGGATGCAGTTTTCTGCAAAACCACACGATATGCATGCAAATGGTGCTTTTGGCAGAACGCGCGTGTGGATTTCTACCAAACGACGTGAAAAGCATGCCGATGCTGCCCTTTTTAGCACCCGCACATGGATTTGTGCCAAAACGCGTTTTAAGCATGCGCATGCATCTTTTGGTAGACGCGGACGCAGTGTTCTGCAAAACCACACGATATGCATGCAAATGGTGCTTTTGGCAGAACGCGCGCGTGGATTTCTACCAAACGACGTGAAAAGCATGCCGATGCTGCTCTTTTTAACATCCGCACATGGATTTGTGCCAAAGCGCGTTTTAAGCATGCGCATGCATCTTTTGGTAGATGCGGACGCAGTTTTCTGCAAAACCACACGATAGGCATGCAAATGGTGCTTTTGGCAGAACGCGCGTGTGGATTTCTACCAAACGACGTGAAAAGCATGCCGATGCTGCTCTTTTTAGCACCCGCACATGGATTTGTGCCAAAGCGCGTTTTAAGCATGCGCATGCATCTTTTGGTAGACGCGGACGCAGTTTTCTGCAAAACCACACGATATGCATGCAAATGGTGCTTTTGGCAGAACGCGCGTGTGGATTTCTACCAAACGACGTGAAAAGCATGCCGATGCTGCCCTTTTTAGCACCCGCACATGGATTTGTGCCAAAACGCGTTTTAAGCATGCGCATGCATCTTTTGGTAGACGCGGACGCAGTTTTCTGCAAAACCACACGATATGCATGCAAATGGTGCTTTTGGCAGAACGCGCGCGTGGATTTCTACCAAACGACGTGAAAAGCATGCCGATGCTGCTCTTTTTAACATCCGCACATGGATTTGTGCCAAAGCGCGTTTTAAGCATGCGCATGCATCTTTTGGTAGATGCGGACGCAGTTTTCTGCAAAACCACACGATAGGCATGCAAATGGTGCTTTTGGCAGAACGCGCGTGTGGATTTCTACCAAACGACGTGAAAAGCATGCCGATGCTGCTCTTTTTAGCACCCGCACATGGATTTGTGCCAAAACGCGTTTTAAGCATGCGCATGCATCTTTTGGTAGACGCGGACGCAGTTTTCTGCAAAACCACACGATAGGCATGCAAATGGTGCTTTTGGCAGAACGCGCGCGTGGATTTCTACCAAACGACGTGAAAAGCATGCCGATGCTGCTCTTTTTAACATCCGCACAAGGATTTGTGCCAAAACGCGTTTTAAGCATGCGCATGCATCTTTTGGTAGACGCGGACGCAGTTTTCTGCAAAAACCACACGATATGCATGCAAATGGTGCTTTTGGCAGAACGCGCGCGTGGATTTCTACCAAACGACGTGAAAAGCATGCCGATGCTGCTCTTTTTAACATCCGCACATGGATTTGTGCCAAAGCGCGTTTTAATTATGCGCATGCATCTTTTGGTAGACGCGGACGCAGTTTTCTGCAAAACCACACGATATGCATGCAAATGGTGCTTTTGGCAGAACGCGCGTGTGGATTTCTACCAAACGACGTGAAAAGCATGCCGATGCTGCCCTTTTTAGCACCCGCACATGGATTTGTGCCAAAACGCGTTTTAAGCATGCGCATGCATCTTTTGGTAGACGCGGACGCAGTTTTCTGCAAAACCACACGATATGCATGCAAATGGTGCTTTTGGCAGAACGCGCGCGTGGATTTCTACCAAACGACGTGAAAAGCATGCCGATGCTGCTCTTTTTAACATCCGCACATGGATTTGTGCCAAAGCGCGTTTTAAGCATGCGCATGCATCTTTTGGTAGATGCGGACGCAGTTTTCTGCAAAACCACACGATAGGCATGCAAATGGTGCTTTTGGCAGAACGCGCGTGTGGATTTCTACCAAACGACGTGAAAAGCATGCCGATGCTGCTCTTTTTAGCACCCGCACATGGATTTGTGCCAAAACGCGTTTTAAGCATGCGCATGCATCTTTTGGTAGACGCGGACGCAGTTTTCTGCAAAACCACACGATAGGCATGCAAATGGTGCTTTTGGCAGAACGCGCGCGTGGATTTCTACCAAACGACGTGAAAAGCATGCCGATGCTGCTCTTTTTAACATCCGCACATGGATTTGTGCCAAAGCGCGTTTTAAGCATGCCCATGCATCTTTTGGTAGACGCGGACGCAGTTTTCTGCAAAACCACACGATATGCATGCATATGGTGCTTTTGGCAGAACGCGCGTGTGGATTTCTACCAAACGACGTGAAAAGCATGCCGATGCTGCCCTTTTTAGCACCCGCACATGGATTTGTGCCAAAACGCGTTTTAAGCATGCGCATGCATCTTTTGGTAGACGCGGACGCAGTTTTCTACAAAACCACACGATATGCATGCAAATGGTGCTTTTGGCAGAACGCGCGCGTGGATTTCTACCAAACGACGTGAAAAGCATGCCGATGCTGCTCTTTTTAACATCCGCACATGGATTTGTGCCAAAGCGCGTTTTAAGCATGCGCATGCATCTTTTGGTAGATGCGGACGCAGTTTTCTGCAAAACCACACGATAGGCATGCAAATGGTGCTTTTGGCAGAACGCGCGTGTGGATTTCTACCAAACGACGTGAAAAGCATGCCGATGCTGCTCTTTTTAGCACCCGCACATGGATTTGTGCCAAAACGCGTTTTAAGCATGCGCATGCATCTTTTGGTAGACGCGGACGCAGTTTTCTGCAAAACCACACGATAGGCATGCAAATGGTGCTTTTGGCAGAACGCGCGCGTGGATTTCTACCAAACGATGTGAAAAGCATGCCGATGCTGCTCTTTTTAACATCCGCACATGGATTTGTGCCAAAGCGCGTTTTAAGCATGCGCATGCATCTTTTGGTAGATGCGGACGCAGTTTTCTGCAAAACCACACGATAGGCATGCAAATGGTGCTTTTGGCAGAACGCGCGTGTGGATTTCTACCAAACGACGTGAAAAGCATGCCGATGCTGCTCTTTTTAGCACCCGCACATGGATTTGTGCCAAAACGCGTTTTTAGCATGCACATGCATCTTTTGGTAGACGCGGACGCAGTTTTCTGCAAAACCACACGATATGCATGCAAATGGTGCTTTTGGCAGAACGCGCGTGTGGATTTCTACCAAACGACGTGAAAAGCATGCCGATGCTGCTCTTTTTAGCACCCGCACATGGATTTGTGCCAAAACGCGTTTTAAGCATGCGCATGCATCTTTTGGTAGACGCGGACGCAGTTTTCTGCAAAACCACACGATATGCATGCAAATGGTGCTTTTGGCAGAACGCGCGCGTGGATTTCTACCAAACGACGTGAAAAGCATGCCGATGCTGCTCTTTTTAACATCCGCACATGGATTTGTGCCAAAGCGCGTTTTAAGCATGCGCATGCATCTTTTGGTAGACGCGGACGCAGTTTTCTGCAAAACCACACGATATGCATGCAAATGGTGCTTTTGGCAGAACGCGCGCGTGGATTTCTACCAAACGACGTGAAAAGCATGCCGATGCTGCTCTTTTTAACATCCGCACATGGATTTGTGCCAAAACGCGTTTTAAGCATGCGCATGCATCTTTTGGTAGACGCGGACGCAGTTTTCTGCAAAACCACACGATATGCATGCAAATGGTGCTTTTGGCAGAACGCGCGCGTGGATTTCTACCAAACGACGTGAAAAGCATGCCGATGCGGCTCTTTTTAACATCCGCACAAGGATTTGTGCCAAAACGCGTTTTAAGCATGCGCATGCATCTTTTGGTAGACGCGGACGCAGTTTTCTGCAAAACCACACGATATGCATGCAAATGGTGCTTTTGGCAGAACGCGCGCGTGGATTTCTACGAAACGACGTGAAAAGCATGCCGATGCTGCTCTTTTTAACATCCGCACATGGATTTGTGCCAAAGCGCGTTTCAAGCATGCGCATGCATCTTTTGGTAGATGCGGACGCAGTTTTCTGCAAAACCACACGATAGGCATGCAAATGGTGCTTTTGGCAGAACGCGCGTGTGGATTTCTACCAAACGACGTGAAAAGCATGCCGATGCTGCTCTTTTTAGCACCCGCACATGGATTTGTGCCAAAACGCGTTTTAAGCATGCGCATGCATCTTTTGGTAGACGCGGACGCAGTTTTCTGCAAAACCACACGATAGGCATGCAAATGGTGCTTTTGGCAGAACGCGCGCGTGGATTTCTACCAAACGACGTGAAAAGCATGCCGATGCTGCTCTTTTTAGCACCCGCACATGGATTTGTGCCAAAACGCGTTTTTAGCATGCACATGCATCTTTTGGTAGACGCGGACGCAGTTTTCTGCAAAACCACACGATATGCATGCAAATGGTGCTTTTGGCAGAACGCGCGCGTGGATTTCTACCAAACGACGTGAAAAGCATGCCGATGCTGCTCTTTTTAACATCCGCACATGGATTTGTGCCAAAGCGCGTTTTAAGCATGCGCATGCCTCTTTTGGTAGACGCGGACGCAGTTTTCTGCAAAACCACACGATAGGCATGCAAATGGTGCTTTTGGCAGAACGCGCGTGTGGATTTCTACCAAACGACGTGAAAAGCATGCCGATGCTGCTCTTTTTAGCACCCGCACATGGATTTGTGCCAAAACGCGTTTTAAGCATGCGCATGCATCTTTTGGTAGACGCGGACGCAGTTTTCTGCAAAACCACAAGATATGCATGCAAATGGTGCTTTTGGCAGAACGCGCGCGTGGATTTCTACCAAACGACGTGAAAAGCATGCCGATGCTGCTCTTTTTAACATCCGCACATGGATTTGTGCCAAAACGCGTTTTAAGCATGCGCATGCATCTTTTGGTAGACGCGGACGCAGTTTTCTGCAAAACCACACGATAGGCATGCAAATGGTGCTTTTGGCAGAACGCGCGCGTGGATTTCTACCAAACGACGTGAAAAGCATGCCGATGCTGCTCTTTTTAGCACCCGCACATGGATTTGTGCCAAAACGCGTTTTTAGCATGCACATGCATCTTTTGGTAGACGCGGACGCAGTTTTCTGCAAAACCACACGATATGCATGCAAATGGTGCTTTTGGCAGAACGCGCGTGTGGATTTCTACCAAACGACGTGAAAAGCATGCCGATGCTGCATCTTTTTAGCACCCGCACATGGATTTGTGCCAAAACGCGTTTTAAGCATGCGCATGCATCTTTTGGTAGACGCGGACGCAGTTTTCTGCAAAACCACACGATATGCATGCAAATGGTGCTTTTGGCAGAACGCGCGCGTGGATTTCTACCAAACGACGTGAAAAGCATGCCGATGCTGCTCTTTTTAACATCCGCACATGGATTTGTGCCAAAGCGCGTTTTAAGCATGCGCATGCATCTTTTGGTAGACGCGGACGCAGTTTTCTGGAAAACCACACGATATGCATGCAAATGGTGCTTTTAGCAGAACGCGCGTGTGGATTTCTACCAAACGACGTGAAAAGCATGCCGATGCTGCCCTTTTTAGCACCCGCACATGGATTTGTGCCAAAACGCGTTTTAAGCATGCGCATGCATCTTTTGGTAGACGCGGACGCAGTTTTCTGCAAAACCACACGATATGCATGCAAATGATGCTTTTGGCAGAACGCGCGCGTGGATTTCTACCAAACGACATGAAAAGCATGCCGATGCTGCTCTTTTTAGCACCCGCACATGGATTTGTGCCAAAACGCGTTTTTAGCATGCACATGCATCTTTTGGTAGACGCGGACGCAGTTTTCTGCAAAACCACACGATATGCATGCAAATGGTGCTTTTGGCAGAACGCGCGTGTGGATTTCTACCAAACGACGTGAAAAGCATGCCGATGCTGCTCTTTTTAGCACCCGCACATTGATTTGTGCCAAAACGCGTTTTAAGCATGCGCATGCATCTTTTGGTAGACGCGGACGCAGTTTTCTGCAAAACCACACGATATGCATGCAAATGGTGCTTTTCGCAGAACGCGCGCGTGGATTTCTACCAAACGACGTGAAAAGCATGCCGATGCTGCTCTTTTTAACATCCGCACATGGATTTGTGCCAAAACGCGTTTTAAGCATGCGCATGCATCTTTTGGCAGACGCGGACGCAGTTTTCTGCAAAACCACACGATAGGCATGCAAATGGTGCTTTTGCCAGAACGCGCGCGTGGATTTCTACCAAACGACGTGAAAAGCATGCCGATGCTGCTCTTTTTAGCACCCGCACATGGATTTGTGCAAAAACGCGTTTTATGCATGCACATGCATCTTTTGGTAGACGCGGACGCAGTTTTCTGCAAAACCACACGATATGCATGCAAATGGTGCTTTTGGCAGAACGCGCGCGTGGATTTCTACCAAACGACGTGAAAAGCATGCCGATGCTGCTCTTTTTAACATCCGCACATGGATTTGTGCCAAAACGCGTTTTAAGCATGCGCATGCATCTTTTGGTAGACGCGGACGCAGTTTTCTGCAAAACCACACGATATGCATGCAAATGGTGCTTTTGGCAGAACGCGCGCGTGGATTTCTACCAAACGACGTGAAAAGCATGCCGATGCTGCTCTTTTTAACATCCGCACAAGGATTTGTGCCAAAACGCGTTTTAAGCATGCGCATGCATCTTTTGGTAGACGCGGACGCAGTTTTCTGCAAAACCACACGATATGCATGCAAATGGTGCTTTTGGCAGAACGCGCGCGTGGATTTCTACGAAACGACGTGAAAAGCATGCCGATGCTGCTCTTTTTAACATCCGCACATGGATTTGTGCCAAAGCGCGTTTTAAGCATGCGCATGCATCTTTTGGTAGATGCGGACGCAGTTTTCTGCAAAACCACACGATAGGCATGCAAATGGTGCTTTTGGCAGAACGCGCGTGTGGATTTCTACCAAACGACGTGAAAAGCATGCCGATGCTGCTCTTTTTAGCACCCGCACATGGATTTGTGCCAAAACGCGTTTTAAGCATGCGCATGCATCTTTTGGTAGACGCGGACGCAGTTTTCTGCAAAACCACACGATAGGCATGCAAATGGTGCTTTTGGCAGAACGCGCGCGTGGATTTCTACCAAACGACGTGAAAAGCATGCCGATGCTGCTCTTTTTAGCACCCGCACATGGATTTGTGCCAAAACGCGTTTTTAGCATGCACATGCATCTTTTGGTAGACGCGGACGCAGTTTTCTGCAAAACCACACGATATGCATGCAAATGGTGCTTTTGGCAGAACGCGCGCGTGGATTTCTACCAAACGACGTGAAAAGCATGCCGATGCTGCTCTTTTTAACATCCGCACATGGATTTGTGCCAAAGCGCGTTTTAAGCATGCGCATGCCTCTTTTGGTAGACGCGGACGCAGTTTTCTGCAAAACCACACGATAGGCATGCAAATGGTGCTTTTGGCAGAACGCGCGTGTGGATGTCTACCAAACGACGTGAAAAGCATGCTGATGCTGCTCTTTTTAGCACCCGCACATGGATTTGTGCCAAAACGCGTTTTAAGCATGCGCATGCATCTTTTGGTAGACGCGGACGCAGTTTTCTGCAAAACCACAAGATATGCATGCAAATGGTGCTTTTGGCAGAACGCGCGCGTGGATTTCTACCAAACGACGTGAAAAGCATGCCGATGCTGCTCTTTTTAACATCCGCACATGGATTTATGCCAAAACGCGTTTTAAGCATGCGCATGCATCTTTTGGTAGACGCGGACGCAGTTTTCTGCAAAACCACACGATATGCATGCAAATGGTGCTTTTGGCAGAACGCGCGTGTGGATTTCTACCAAACGACGTGAAAAGCATGCCGATGCTGCATCTTTTTAGCACCCGCACATGGATTTGTGCCAAAACGCGTTTTAAGCATGCGCATGCATCTTTTGGTAGACGCGGACGCAGTTTTCTGCAAAACCACACGATATGCATGCAAATGGTGCTTTTGGCAGAACGCGCGCGTGGATTTCTACCAAACGACGTGAAAAGCATGCCGATGCTGCTCTTTTTAACATCCGCACATGGATTTGTGCCAAAGCGCGTTTTAAGCATGCGCATGCATCTTTTGGTAGACGCGGACGCAGTTTTCTGGAAAACCACACGATATGCATGCAAATGATGCTTTTAGCAGAACGCGCGCGTGGATTTCTACCAAACGACGTGAAAAGCATGCCGATGCTGCTCTTTTTAGCACCCGCACATGGATTTGTGCCAAAACGCGTTTTTAGCATGCACATGCATCTTTTGGTAGACGCGGACGCAGTTTTCTGCAAAACCACACGATATGCATGCAAATGGTGCTTTTGGCAGAACGCGCGTGTGGATTTCTACCAAACGACGTGAAAAGCATGCCGATGCTGCTCTTTTTAGCACCCGCACATGGATTTGTGCCAAAACGCGTTTTTAGCATGCACATGCATCTTTTGGTAGACGCGGACGCAGTTTTCTGCAAAACCACACGATATGCATGCAAATGGTGCTTTTGGCAGAACGCGCGTGTGGATTTCTACCAAACGACGTGAAAAGCATGCCGATGCTGCTCTTTTTAGCACCCGCACATTGATTTGTGCCAAAACGCGTTTTAAGCATGCGCATGCATCTTTGGTAGACGCGGACGCAGTTTTCTGCAAAACCACACGATATGCATGCAAATGGTGCTTTTCGCAGAACGCGCGCGTGGATTTCTACCAAACGACGTGAAAAGCATGCCGATGCTGCTCTTTTTAACATCCGCACATGGATTTGTGCCAAAACGCGTTTTAAGCATGCGCATGCATCTTTTGGCAGACGCGGACGCAGTTTTCTGCAAAACCACACGATAGGCATGCAAATGGTGCTTTTGCCAGAACGCGCGCGTGGATTTCTACCAAACGACGTGAAAAGCATGCCGATGCTGCTCTTTTTAGCACCCGCACATGGATTTGTGCAAAAACGCGTTTTATGCATGCACATGCATCTTTTGGTAGACGCGGACGCAGTTTTCTGCAAAACCACACGATATGCATGCAAATGGTGCTTTTGGCAGAACGCGCGCGTGGATTTCTACCAAACGACGTGAAAAGCATGCCGATGCTGCTCTTTTTAACATCCGCACATGGATTTGTGCCAAAACGCGTTTTAAGCATGCGCATGCATCTTTTGGTAGACGCGGACGCAGTTTTCTGCAAAACCACACGATATGCATGCAAATGGTGCTTTTGGCAGAACGCGCGCGTGGATTTCTACCAAACGACGTGAAAAGCATGCCGATGCTGCTCTTTTTAACATCCGCACAAGGATTTGTGCCAAAACGCGTTTTAAGCATGCGCATGCATCTTTTGGTAGACGCGGACGCAGTTTTCTGCAAAACCACACGATATGCATGCAAATGGTGCTTTTGGCAGAACGCGCGCGTGGATTTCTACGAAACGACGTGAAAAGCATGCCGATGCTGCTCTTTTTAACATCCGCACATGGATTTGTGCCAAAGCGCGTTTTAAGCATGCGCATGCATCTTTTGGTAGATGCGGACGCAGTTTTCTGCAAAACCACACGATAGGCATGCAAATGGTGCTTTTGGCAGAACGCGCGTGTGGATTTCTACCAAACGACGTGAAAAGCATGCCGATGCTGCTCTTTTTAGCACCCGCACATGGATTTGTGCCAAAACGCGTTTTAAGCATGCGCATGCATCTTTTGGTAGACGCGGACGCAGTTTTCTGCAAAACCACACGATAGGCATGCAAATGGTGCTTTTGGCAGAACGCGCGCGTGGATTTCTACCAAACGACGTGAAAAGCATGCCGATGCTGCTCTTTTTAGCACCCGCACATGGATTTGTGCCAAAACGCGTTTTTAGCATGCACATGCATCTTTTGGTAGACGCGGACGCAGTTTTCTGCAAAACCACACGATATGCATGCAAATGGTGCTTTTGGCAGAACGCGCGCGTGGATTTCTACCAAACGACGTGAAAAGCATGCCGATGCTGCTCTTTTTAACATCCGCACATGGATTTGTGCCAAAGCGCGTTTTAAGCATGCGCATGCCTCTTTTGGTAGACGCGGACGCAGTTTTCTGCAAAACCACACGATAGGCATGCAAATGGTGCTTTTGGCAGAACGCGCGTGTGGATGTCTACCAAACGACGTGAAAAGCATGCTGATGCTGCTCTTTTTAGCACCCGCACATGGATTTGTGCCAAAACGCGTTTTAAGCATGCGCATGCATCTTTTGGTAGACGCGGACGCAGTTTTCTGCAAAACCACAAGATATGCATGCAAATGGTGCTTTTGCAGAACGCGCGCGTGGATTTCTACCAAACGACGTGAAAAGCATGCCGATGCTGCTCTTTTTAACATCCGCACATGGATTTATGCCAAAACGCGTTTTAAGCATGCGCATGCATCTTTTGGTAGACGCGGACGCAGTTTTCTGCAAAACCACACGATATGCATGCAAATGGTGCTTTTGGCAGAACGCGCGTGTGGATTTCTACCAAACGACGTGAAAAGCATGCCGATGCTGCATCTTTTTAGCACCCGCACATGGATTTGTGCCAAAACGCGTTTTAAGCATGCGCATGCATCTTTTGGTAGACGCGGACGCAGTTTTCTGCAAAACCACACGATATGCATGCAAATGGTGCTTTTGGCAGAACGCGCGCGTGGATTTCTACCAAACGACGTGAAAAGCATGCCGATGCTGCTCTTTTTAACATCCGCACATGGATTTGTGCCAAAGCGCGTTTTAAGCATGCGCATGCATCTTTTGGTAGACGCGGACGCAGTTTTCTGGAAAACCACACGATATGCATGCAAATGGTGCTTTTAGCAGAACGCGCGTGTGGATTTCTACCAAACGACGTGAAAAGCATGCCGATGCTGCCCTTTTTAGCACCCGCACATGGATTGTGCCAAAACGCGTTTTAAGCATGCGCATGCATCTTTTGGTAGACGCGGACGCAGTTTTCTGCAAAACCACACGATATGCATGCAAATGATGCTTTTGGCAGAACGCGCGCGTGGATTTCTACCAAACGACGTGAAAAGCATGCCGATGCTGCTCTTTTTAGCACCCGCACATGGATTTGTGCCAAAACGCGTTTTTAGCATGCACATGCATCTTTTGGTAGACGCGGACGCAGTTTTCTGCAAAACCACACGATATGCATGCAAATGGTGCTTTTGGCAGAACGCGCGTGTGGATTTCTACCAAACGACGTGAAAAGCATGCCGATGCTGCTCTTTTTAGCACCCGCACATGGATTTGTGCCAAAACGCGTTTTAAGCATGCGCATGCATCTTTTGGTAGACGCGGACGCAGTTTTCTGCAAAACCACACGATATGCATGCAAATGGTGCTTTTCGCAGAACGCGCGCGTGGATTTCTACCAAACGACGTGAAAAGCATGCCGATGCTGCTCTTTTTAACATCCGCACATGGATTTGTGCCAAAACGCGTTTTAAGCATGCGCATGCATCTTTTGGCAGACGCGGACGCAGTTTTCTGCAAAACCACACGATAGGCATGCAAATGGTGCTTTTGGCAGAACGCGCGCGTGGATTTCTACCAAACGACGTGAAAAGCATGCCGATGCTGCTCTTTTTAGCACCCGCACATGGATTTGTGCCAAAACGCGTTTTAAGCATGCACATGCATCTTTTGGTAGACGCGGACGCAGTTTTCTGCAAAACCACACGGTATGCATGCAAATGGTGCTTTTGGCAGAACGCGCGCGTGGATTTCTACCAAACGACGTGAAAAGCATGCCGATGCTGCTCTTTTTAACATCCGCACATGGATTTGTGCCAAAACGCGTTTTAAGCATGCGCATGCATCTTTTGGTAGACGCGGACGCAGTTTTCTGCAAAACCACACGATATGCATGCAAATGGTGCTTTTGGCAGAACGCGCGCGTGGATTTCTACCAAACGACGTGAAAAGCATGCCGATGCTGCTCTTTTTAACATCCGCACAAGGATTTGTGCCAAAACGCGTTTTAAGCATGCGCATGCATCTTTTGGTAGACGCGGACGCAGTTTTCTGCAAAACCACACGATATGCATGCAAATGGTGCTTTTGGCAGAACGCGCGCGTGGATTTCTACCAAACGACGTGAAAAGCATGCCGATGCTGCTCTTTTTAACATCCGCACATGGATTTGTGCAAAGCGCGTTTTAATTATGCGCATGCATCTTTTGGTAGACGCGGACGCAGTTTTCTGCAAAACCACACGATATGCATGCAAATGGTGCTTTTGGCAGAACGCGCGTGTGGATTTCTACCAAACGACGTGAAAAGCATGCCGATGCTGCCCTTTTTAGCACCCGCACATGGATTTGTGCCAAAACGCGTTTTAAGCATGCGCATGCATCTTTTGGTAGACGCGGACGCAGTTTTCTGCAAAACCACACGATATGCATGCAAATGGTGCTTTTGGCAGAACGCGCGCGTGGATTTCTACCAAACGACGTGAAAAGCATGCCGATGCTGCTCTTTTTAACATCCGCACATGGATTTGTGCCAAAGCGCGTTTTAAGCATGCGCATGCATCTTTTGGTAGATGCGGACGCAGTTTTCTGCAAAACCACACGATAGGCATGCAAATGGTGCTTTTGGCAGAACGCGCGTGTGGATTTCTACCAAACGACGTGAAAAGCATGCCGATGCTGCTCTTTTTAGCACCCGCACATGGATTTGTGCCAAAACGCGTTTTAAGCATGCGCATGCATCTTTTGGTAGACGCGGACGCAGTTTTCTGCAAAACCACACGATAGGCATGCAAATGGTGCTTTTGGCAGAACGCGCGCGTGGATTTCTACCAAACGACGTGAAAAGCATGCCGATGCTGCTCTTTTTAGCACCCGCACATGGATTTGTGCCAAAACGCGTTTTTAGCATGCACATGCATCTATTGGTAGACGCGGACGCAGTTTTCTGCAAAACCACACGATATGCATGCAAATGGTGCTTTTGGCAGAACGCGCGCGTGGATTTCTACCAAACGACGTGAAAAGCATGCGATGCTGCTCTTTTTAACATCCGCACATGGATTTGTGCCAAAGCGCGTTTTAAGCATGCGCATGCATCTTTTGGTAGACGCGGACGCAGTTTTCTGCAAAACCACACGATATGCATGCAAATGGTGCTTTTGGCAGAACGCGCGCGTGGATTTCTACCAAACGACGTGAAAAGAATGCCGATGCTGCTCTTTTTAACATCCGCACATGGATTTGTGCCAAAGCGCGTTTTTAAGCATGCGCATGCATCTTTTGGTAGACGCGGACGCAGTTTTCTGCAAAACCACACGATATGCATGCAAATGGTGCTTTTGGCAGAACGCGCGCGTGGATTTCTACCAAACGACGTGAAAAGCATGCCGATGCTGCTCTTTTTAACATCCGCACATGGATTTGTGCCAAAACGCGTTTTAAGCATGCGCATGCATCTTTTGGTAGACGCAGACGCAGTTTTCTGCAAAACCACACGATATGCATGCAAATGGTGCTTTTGGCAGAACGCGCGCGTGGATTTCTACCAAACGACGTGAAAAGCATGCCGATGCTGCTCTTTTTAACATCCGCACATGGATTTGTGCCAAAGCGCGTTTTAAGCATGCGCATGCATCTTTTGGTAGACGCGGACGCAGTTTTCTGCAAAACCACACGATAGGCATGCAAATGGTGCTTTTGGCAGAACGCGCGTGTGGATTTCTACCAAACGACGTGAAAAGCATGCCGATGCTGCTCTTTTTAGCACCCGCACATGGATTTGTGCCAAAACGCGTTTTAAGCATGCGCATGCATCTTTTGGTAGACGCGGACGCAGTTTTCTGCAAAACCACACGATATGCATGCAAATGGTGCTTTTGGCAGAACGCGCGCGTGGATTTCTACAAACGACGTGAAAAGCATGCCGATGCTGCTCTTTTTAACATCCGCACATGGATTTGTGCCAAAACGCGTTTTAAGCATGCGCATGCATCTTTTGGTAGACGCGGACGCAGTTTTCTGCAAAACCACACGATAGGCATGCAAATGGTGCTTTTGGCAGAACGCGCGCGTGGATTTCTACCAAACGACGTGAAAAGCATGCCGATGGTGCTCTTTTTAGCACCCGCACATGGATTTGTGCCAAAACGCGTTTTTAGCATGCACATGCATCTTTTGGTAGACGCGGACGCTGTTTTCTGCAAAACCACACGATATGCATGCAAATGGTAGTTTTGGCAGAACGCGCGTGTGGATTTCTACCAAACGACGTGAAAAGCATGCCGATGCTGCTCTTTTTAGCACCCGCACATGGATTTGTGCCAAAGCGCGTTTTAAGCATGCGCATGCATCTTTTGGTAGACGCGGACGCAGTTTTCTGCAAAACCACACGATATGCATGCAAATGGTGCTTTTGGCAGAACGCGCGCGTGGATTTCTACCAAACGACGTGAAAAGCATGCCGATGCTGCTCTTTTTAACATCCGCACATGGATTTGTGCCAAAGCGCGTTTTTAGCATGCACATGCATCTTTTGGTAGACGCGGACGCAGTTTTCTGCAAAACCACACGATATGCATGCAAATGGTGGTTTTGGCAGAACGCGCGTGTGGATTTCTACCAAACGACGTGAAAAGCATGCCGATGCTGCTCTTTTTAGCACCCGCACATGGATTTGTGCCAAAACGCGTTTTAAGCATGCGCATGCATCTTTTGGTAGACGCGGACGCAGTTTTCTGC
Source organism: Dermacentor variabilis (assembly GCF_050947875.1). Classification (NCBI taxonomy): domain Eukaryota; kingdom Metazoa; phylum Arthropoda; class Arachnida; order Ixodida; family Ixodidae; genus Dermacentor; species Dermacentor variabilis. Next base: position 47,803 of record NW_027460816.1, on the reverse strand, counting down.
AAAACCACACGATATGCATGCAAATGGTGCTTTTGGCAGAACGCGCGCGTGGATTTCTACCAAACGACGTGAAAAGCATGCCGATGCTGCTCTTTTTAACATCCGCACATGGATTTGTGCCAAAGCGCGTTTTAAGCATGCGCATGCATCTTTTGGTAGACGCGGACGCAGTTTTCTGCAAAACCACACGATATGCATGCAAATGGTGCTTTTGGCAGAACGCGCGTGTGGATTTCTACCAAACGACGTGAAAAGCATGCCGATGCTGCTCTTTTTAGCACCCGCACATGGATTTGTGCCAAAACGCGTTTTAAGCATGCGCATGCATCTTTTGGTAGACGCGGACGCAGTTTTCTGCAAAACCACACGATATGCATGCAAATGGTGCTTTTGGCAGAACGCGCGCGTCGATTTCTACCAAACGACGTGAAAAGCATGCCGATGCTGCTCTTTTTAACATCCGCACATGGATTTGTGCCAAAGCGCGTTTTAAGCATGCGCATGCATCTTTTGGTAGACGCGGACGCAGTTTTCTGCAAAACCACACGATAGGCATGCAAATGGTGCTTTTGGCAGAACGCGCGTGTGGATTTCTACCAAACGACGTGAAAAGCATGCCGATGCTGCTCTTTTTAGCACCCGCACATGGATTTGTGCCAAAACGCGTTTTAAGCATGCGCATGCATCTTTTGGTAGACGCGGACGCAGTCTTCTGCAAAACCTCAAGATATGCATGCAAATGGTGCTTTTGGCAGAACGCGCGCGTGGATTTCTACCAAACGACGTGAAAAGCATGCCGATGCTGCTCTTTTTAACATCCGCACATGGATTTGTGCCAAAACGCGTTTTAAGCATGCGCATGCATCTTTTGGTAGACGCGGACGCAGTTTTCTGCAAAACCACACGATAGGCATGCAAATGGTGCTTTTGGCAGAACGCGCGCGTGGATGTCTACCAAACGACGTGAAAAGCATGCCGATGCTGCTCTTTTTAGCACCCGCACATGGATTTGTGCCAAAACGCGTTTTTAGCATGCACATGCATCTTTTGGTAGACGCGGACGCAGTTTTCTGCAAAACCACACGATATGCATGCAAATGGTGCTTTTGGCAGAACGCGCGTGTGGATTTCTACCAAACGACGTGAAAAGCATGCCGATGCTGCTCTTTTTAGCACCCGCACATGGATTTGTGCCAAAACGCGTTTTAAGCATGCGCATGCATCTTTTGGTAGACGCGGACGCAGTTTTCTGCAAAACCACACGATATGCATGCAAATGGTGCTTTTGGCAGAACGCGCGCGTGGATTTCTACCAAACGACGTGAAAAGCATGCCGATGCTGCTCTTTTTAACATCCGCACATGGATTTGTGCCAAAGCGCGTTTTAAGCATGCGCATGCATATTTTGGTAGACGCGGACGCAGTTTTCTGGAAAACCACACGATATGCATGCAAATGGTGCTTTTGGCAGAACGCGCGTGTGGATTTCTACCAAACGACGTGAAAAGCATGCCGATGCTGCCCTTTTTAGCACCCGCACATGGATTTGTGCCAAAACGCGTTTTAAGCATGCGCATGCATCTTTTGGTAGACGCGGACGCAGTTTTCTGCAAAACCACACGATATGCATGCAAATGATGCTTTTGGCAGAACGCGCGCGTGGATTTCTACCAAACGACGTGAAAAGCATGCCGATGCTGCTCTTTTTAACATCCGCACATGGATTTGTGCCAAAGCGCGTTTTAAGCATGCGCATGCATCTTTTGGTAGACGCGGACGCAGTTTTCTGCAAAACCACACGATATGCATGCAAATGGTGCTTTTGGCAGAACGCGCGTGTGGATTTCTACCAAACGACGTGAAAAGCATGCCGATGCTGCTCTTTTTAGCACCCGCACATGGATTTGTGCCAAAACGCGTTTTAAGCATGCGCATGCATCTTTTGGTAGACGCGGACGCAGTTTTCTGCAAAACCACACGATATGCATGCAAATGGTGCTTTTGGCAGAACGCGCGCGTCGATTTCTACCAAACGACGTGAAAAGCATGCCGATGCTGCTCTTTTTAACATCCGCACATGGATTTGTGCCAAAGCGCGTTTTAAGCATGCGCATGCATCTTTTGGTAGACGCGGACGCAGTTTTCTGCAAAACCACACGATAGGCATGCAAATGGTGCTTTTGGCAGAACGCGCGTGTGGATTTCTACCAAACGACGTGAAAAGCATGCCGATGCTGCTCTTTTTAGCACCCGCACATGGATTTGTGCCAAAACGCGTTTTAAGCATGCGCATGCATCTTTTGGTAGACGCGGACGCAGTCTTCTGCAAAACCTCAAGATATGCATGCAAATGGTGCTTTTGGCAGAACGCGCGCGTGGATTTCTACCAAACGACGTGAAAAGCATGCCGATGCTGCTCTTTTTAACATCCGCACATGGATTTGTGCCAAAACGCGTTTTAAGCATGCGCATGCATCTTTTGGTAGACGCGGACGCAGTTTTCTGCAAAACCACACGATAGGCATGCAAATGGTGCTTTTGGCAGAACGCGCGCGTGGATGTCTACCAAACGACGTGAAAAGCATGCCGATGCTGCTCTTTTTAGCACCCGCACATGGATTTGTGCCAAAACGCGTTTTTAGCATGCACATGCATCTTTTGGTAGACGCGGACGCAGTTTTCTGCAAAACCACACGATATGCATGCAAATGGTGCTTTTGGCAGAACGCGCGTGTGGATTTCTACCAAACGACGTGAAAAGCATGCCGATGCTGCTCTTTTTAGCACCCGCACATGGATTTGTGCCAAAACGCGTTTTAAGCATGCGCATGCATCTTTTGGTAGACGCGGACGCAGTTTTCTGCAAAACCACACGATATGCATGCAAATGGTGCTTTTGGCAGAACGCGCGCGTGGATTTCTACCAAACGACGTGAAAAGCATGCCGATGCTGCTCTTTTTAACATCCGCACATGGATTTGTGCCAAAGCGCGTTTTAAGCATGCGCATGCATCTTTTGGTAGACGCGGACGCAGTTTTCTGGAAAACCACACGATATGCATGCAAATGGTGCTTTTGGCAGAACGCGCGTGTGGATTTCTACCAAACGACGTGAAAAGCATGCCGATGCTGCCCTTTTTAGCACCCGCACATGGATTTGTGCCAAAACGCGTTTTAAGCATGCGCATGCATCTTTTGGTAGACGCGGACGCAGTTTTCTGCAAAACCACACGATATGCATGCAAATGATGCTTTTGGCAGAACGCGCGCGTGGATTTCTACCAAACGACGTGAAAAGCATGCCGATGCTGCTCTTTTTAGCACCCGCACATGGATTTGTGCCAAAACGCGTTTTTAGCATGCACATGCATCTTTTGGTAGACGCGGACGCAGTTTTCTGCAAAACCACACGATAGGCATGCAAATGGTGCTTTTGGCAGAACGCGCGCGTGGATTTCTACCAAACGACGTGAAAAGCATGCCGATGCTGCTCTTTTTAGCACCCGCACATGGATTTGTGCCAAAACGCGTTTTAAGCATGCGCATGCATCTTTTCGTAGACGCGGACGCAGTTTTCTGCAAAACCACACGATATGCATGCTAATGATGCTTTTGGCAGAACGCGCGCGTGGATTTCTACCAAACGACGTGAAAAGCATACCGATGCTGCTCTTTTTAGCACCCGCACATGGATTTGTGCCAAAACGCGTTTTTATTATGCACATGCATCTTTTGGTAGACGCGGACGCAGTTTTCTGCAAAACCACACGATATGCATGCAAATGGTGCTTTTGGCACAACGCGCGCGTGGATTTCTACCAAACGACGTGAAAAGCATGCCGATGCTGCTCTTTTTCGCACCCGCACATGGATTTGTGCCAAAACGCGTTTTAAGCATGCGCATGCATCTTTTGTTAGACGCGGACGCAGTTTTCTGCAAAACCACACGATATGCATGCAAATGGTGCTTTTGGCAGAACGCGCGCGTGGATTTCTACCAAATGACGTGAAAAGCATGCCGATGCTGCTCTTTTTAGCACCCGCACATGGATTTGTGCCAAAACGCGTTTTTAGCATGCACATGCATCTTTTGGTAGGCGCGGACGCAGTTTTCTGCAAAACCACACGATATGCATGCAAATGGTGCTTTTGGCAGAACGCGCGTGTGGATTTCTACCAAACGACGTGAAAAGCATGCCGATGCTGCTCTTTTTAACATCCGCACATGGATTTGTGCCAAAACGCGTTTTAAGCATGCGCATGCATCTTTTGGTAGACGCGGACGCAGTTTTCTGCAAAACCACACGATAGGCATGCAAATGGTGCTTTTGGCAGAACGCGCGCGTGGATTTCTACCAAACGACGTGAAAAGCATGCCGATACTGCTCTTTTTAGCACCCGCACATGGATTTGTGCCAAAACGCGTTTTTAGCAGGCACATGCATCTTTTGGTAGACGCGGACGCAGTTTTCTGCAAAACCACACGATATGCATGCAAATGGTGGTTTTGGCAGAACGCGCGCGTGGATTTCTACCAAACGACGTGAAAAGCATGTCGATGCTGCTCTTTTTAACATCCGCACATGGATTTGTGCCAAAACGCGTTTTAAGCATGCGCATGCATCTTTTGGTAGGCGCGGACGCAGTTTTCTGCAAAACCACACGATATGCATGCAAATGGTGCTTTTGGCAGAACGCGCGTGTGGATTTCTACCAAACGACGTGAAAAGCATGCCGATGCTGCTCTTTTTAACATCCGCACATGGATTTGTGCCAAAACGCGTTTTAAGCATGCGCATGCATCTTTTGGTAGACGCGGACGCAGTTTTCTGCAAAACCACACGATAGGCATGCAAATGGTGCTTTTGGCAGAACGCGCGCGTGGATTTCTACCAAACGACGTGAAAAGCATGCCGATGCTGCTCTTTTTAGCACCCGCACATGGATTTGTGCCAAAACGCGTTTTTAGCATGCACATGCATCTTTTGGTAGACGCGGACGCAGTTTTCTGCAAAACCACACGATATGCATGCAAATGGTGCTTTTGGCAGAACGCGCGTGTGGATTTCTACCAAACGACGTGAAAAGCATGCCGATGCTGCTCTTTTTAACATCCGCACATGGATTTGTGCCAAAACGCGTTTTAAGCATGCGCATGCATCTTTTGGTAGACGCGGACGCAGTTTTCTGCAAAACCACACAACAGGCATGCAAATGGTGCTTTTGGCAGAACGCGCGCGTGGATTTCTACCAAACGACGTGAAAAGCATGCCGATGGTGCTCTTTTTAGCACCCGCACATGGATTTGTGCCAAAACGCGTTTTTAGCATGCACATGCATCTTTTGGTAGACGCGGACGCAGTTTTCTGCAAAACCACACGATATGCATGCAAATGGTGGTTTTGGCAGAACGCGCGCGTGGATTTCTACCAAACGACGTGAAAAGCATGCCGATGCTGCTCTTTTTAACATCCGCACATGGATTTGTGCCAAAACGCGTTTTAAGCATGCGCATGCATCTTTTGGTAGGCGCGGACGCAGTTTTCTGCAAAACCACACGATATGCATGCAAATGGTGCTTTTGGCAGAACGCGCGTGTGGATTTCTACCAAACGACGTGAAAAGCATGCCGATGCTGCTCTTTTTAACATCCGCACATGGATTTGTGCCAAAACGCGTTTTAAGCATGCGCATGCATCTTTTGGTAGACGCGGACGCAGTTTTCTGCAAAACCACACGATAGGCATGCAAATGGTGCTTTTGGCAGAACGCGCGCGTGGATTTCTACCAAACGACGTGAAAAGCATGCCGATGCTGCTCTTTTTAGCACCCGCACATGGATTTGTGCCAAAACGCGTTTTTAGCATGCACATGCATCTTTTGGTAGGCGCCGACGCAGTTTTCTGCAAAACCACACGATATGCATGCAAATGGTGCTTTTGGCAGAACGCGCGTGTGGATTTCTACCAAACGACGTGAAAAGCATGCCGATGCTGCTCTTTTTAACATCCGCACATGGATTTGTGCCAAAACGCGTTTTAAGCATGCGCATGCATCTTTTGGTAGACGCGGACGCAGTTTTCTGCAAAACCACACGATAGGCATGCAAATGGTGCTTTTGGCAGAACGCGCGCGTGGATTTCTACCAAACGACGTGAAAAGCATGCCGATGGTGCTCTTTTTAGCACCCGCACATGGATTTGTGCCAAAACGCGTTTTTAGCATGCACATGCATCTTTTGGTAGACGCGGACGCAGTTTGCTGCAAAACCACACGATATGCATGCAAATGGTGCTTTTGGCAGAACGCGCGCGTGGATTTCTACCAAACGACGTGAAAAGCATGCCGATGCTGCTCTTTTTAACATCCGCACATGGATTTGTGCCAAAACGCGTTTTAAGCATGCGCATGCATCTTTTGGTAGACGCGGACGCAGTTTTCTGCAAAACCACACGACATGCATGCAAATGGTGCTTTTGGCAGAACGCGCGCGTGGATTTCTACCAAACGACGTGAAAAGCATGCCGATGCTGCTCTTTTTAACATCCGCACATGGATTTGTGCCAAAACGCGTTTTAAGCATGCGCATGCATCTTTTGGTAGACGCGGACGCAGTTTTCTGCAAAACCACACGATAGGCATGCAAATGGTGCTTTTGGCAGAACGCGCGCGTGGATTTCTACCAAACGACGTGAAAAGCATGCCGATGCTGCTCTTTTTCGCACCCGCACATGGATTTGTGCCAAAACGCGTTTTTAGCATGCACATGCATCTTTTGGTAGACGCGGACGCAGTTTTCTGCAAAACCACACGATATGCATGCAAATGGTGCTTTTGGCAGAACGCGCGTGTGGATTTCTACCAAACGACGTGAAAAGCATGCCGATGCTGCTCTTTTTAGCACCCGCACATGGATTTGTGCCAAAACGCGTTTTAAGCATGCGCATGCATCTTTTGGTAGACGCGGACGCAGTTTTCTGCAAAACCACACGATATGCATGCAAATGGTGCTTTTGGCAGAACGCGCGCGTGGATTTCTACCAAACGACGTGAAAAGCATGCCGATGCTGCTCTTTTTAACATCCGCACATGGATTTGTGCCAAAGCGCGTTTTAAGCATGCGCATGCATCTTTTGGTAGACGCGGACGCAGTTTTCTGGAAAACCACACGATATGCATGCAAATGGTGCTTTTGGCAGAACGCGCGTGTGGATTTCTACCAAACGACGTGAAAAGCATGCCGATGCTGCCCTTTTTAGCACCCGCACATGGATTTGTGCCAAAACGCGTTTTAAGCATGCGCATGCATCTTTTGGTAGACGCGGACGCAGTTTTCTGCAAAACCACACGATATGCATGCAAATGATGCTTTTAGCAGAACGCGCGCGTGGATTTCTACCAAACGACGTGAAAAGCATGCCGATGCTGCTCTTTTTAGCACCCGCACATGGATTTGTGCCAAAACGCGTTTTTAGCATGCACATGCATCTTTTGGTAGACGCGGACGCAGTTTTCTGCAAAACCACACGATATGCATGCAAATGGTGCTTTTGGCAGAACGCGCGTGTGGATTTCTACCAAACGACGTGAAAAGCATGCCGATGCTGCTCTTTTTAGCACCCGCACATGGATTTGTGCCAAAACGCGTTTTAAGCATGCGCATGCATCTTTTGGTAGACGCGGACGCAGTTTTCTGCAAAACCACACGATATGCATGCAAATGGTGCTTTTCGCAGAACGCGCGCGTGGATTTCTACCAAACGACGTGAAAAGCATGCCGATGCTGCTCTTTTTAACATCCGCACATGGATTTGTGCCAAAACGCGTTTTAAGCATGCGCATGCATCTTTTGGTAGACGCGGACGCAGTTTTCTGCAAAACCACACGATAGGCATGCAAATGGTGCTTTTGGCAGAACGCGCGCGTGGATTTCTACCAAACGACGTGAAAAGCATGCCGATGCTGCTCTTTTTAGCACCCGCACATGGATTTGTGCCAAAACGCGTTTTAAGCATGCACATGCATCTTTTGGTAGACGCGGACGCAGTTTTCTGCAAAACCACACGGTATGCATGCAAATGGTGCTTTTGGTAGAACGCGCGCGTGGATTTCTACCAAACGACGTGAAAAGCATGCCGATGCTGCTCTTTTTAGCACCCGCACATGGATTTGTGCCAAAACGCGTTTTAAGCATGCGCATGCATCTTTTGGTAGACGCGGACGCAGCTTTCTGCAAAACCACACGATATGCATGCAAATGGTGCTTTTGGCAGAACGCGCGCGTGGATTTCTACCAAACGACGTGAAAAGCATGCCGATGCTGCTCTTTTTAACATCCGCACATGGATTTGTGCCAAAACGCGTTTTAAGCATGCGCATGCATCTTTTGGTAGACGCGGACGCAGTTTTCTGCAAAACCACACGATAGGCATGCAAATGGTGCTTTTGGCAGAACGCGCGCGTGGATTTCTACCAAACGACGTGAAAAGCATGCCGATGCTGTTCTTTTTAGCACCCGCACATGGATTTGTGCCAAAACGCGTTTTAAGCATGCGCATGCATCTTTTGGTAGACGCGGACGCAGTTTTCTGCAAAACCACACGATATGCATGCAAATGGTGCTTTTGGCAGAACGCGCGTGTGGATTTCTACCAAACGACGTGAAAAGCATGCCGATGCTGCTCTTTTTAACATCCGCACATGGATTTGTGCCAAAGCGCGTTTTAAGCATGCGCATGCATCTTTTGGTAGACGCGGACGCAGTTTTCTGCAAAACCACACGATAGGCATGCAAATGGTGCTTTTGGCAGAACGCGCGCGTGGATTTCTACCAAACGACGTGAAAAGCATGCCGATGCTGCTCTTTTTAGCACCCGCACATGGATTTGTGCCAAAACGCGTTTTTAGCATGCACATGCATCTTTTGGTAGACGCGGACGCAGTTTTCTGCAAAACCACACGATATGCATGCATATGGTGCTTTTGGCAGAACGCGCGTGTGGATTTCTACCAAACGACGTGAAAAGCATGCCGATGCTGCTCTTTTTAGCACCCGCACATGGATTTGTGCCAAAACGCGTTTTAAGCATGCGCATGCATCTTTTGGTAGACGCGGACGCAGTTTTCTGCAAAACCACACGATATGCATGCAAATGGTGCTTTTGGCAGAACGCGTGCGTGGATTTCTACCAAACGACGTGAAAAGCATGCCGATGCTGCTCTTTTTAACATCCGCACATGGATTTGTGCCAAAGCGCGTTTTAAGCATGCGCATGCATCTTTTGGTAGATGCGGACGGAGTTTTCTGCAAAACCACACGATAGGCATGCAAATGGTGCTTTTGGCAGAACGCGCGTGTGGATTTCTACCAAACGACGTGAAAAGCATGCCGATGCTGCTCTTTTTAGCACCCGCACATGGATTTGTGCCAAAACGCGTTTTAAGCATGCGCATGCATCTTTTAGTAGACGCGGACGCAGTTTTCTGCAAAACCACAAGATATGCATGCAAATGGTGCTTTTGGCAGAACGCGCGCGTGGATTTCTACCAAACGACGTGAAAAGCATGCCGATGCTGCTCTTTTTAACATCCGCACATGGATTTGTGCCAAAACGCGTTTTAAGCATGCGCATGCATCTTTTGGTAGACGCGGACGCAGTTTTCTGCAAAACCACACGATAGGCATGCAAATGGTGCTTTTGGCAGAACGCGCGCGTGGATTTCTACCAAACGACGTGAAAAGCATGCCGATGCTGCTCTTTTTAGCACCCGCACATGGATTTGTGCCAAAACGCGTTTTTAGCATGCACATGCATCTTTTGGTAGACGCGGACGCAGTTTTCTGCAAAACCACACGATATGAATGCAAATGGTGCTTTTGGCAGAACGCGCGTGTGGATTTCTACCAAACGACGTGAAAAGCATGCCGATGCTGCTCTTTTTAGCACCCGCACATGGATTTGTGCCAAAACGCGTTTTAAGCATGCGCATGCATCTTTTGGTAGACGCGGAGGCAGTTTTCTGCAAAACCACACGATATGCATGCAAATGGTGCTTTTGGCAGAACGCGCGCGTGGATTTCTACCAAACGACGTGAAAAGCATGCCGATGCTGCTCTTTTTAACATCCGCACATGGATTTGTGCCAAAGCGCGTTTTAAGCATGCGCATGCATCTTTTGGTAGACGCGGACGCAGTTTTCTGCAAAACCACACGATATGCATGCAAATGGTGCTTTTGGCAGAACGCGCGCGTGGATTTCTACCAAACGACGTGAAAAGCATGCCGATGCTGCTCTTTTTAACATCCGCACATGGATTTGTGCCAAAACGCGTTTTAAGCATGCGCATGCATCTTTTGGTAGACGCGGACGCAGTTTTCTGCAAAACCACACGATAGGCATGCAAATGGTGCTTTTGGCAGAACGCGCATGTGGATTTCTACCAAACGACGTGAAAAGCATGCCGATGGTGCTCTTTTTAGCACCCGCACATGGATTTGTGCCAAAACGCGTTTTTAGCATGCACATGCATCTTTTGGTAGACGCGGACGCAGTTTTCTGCAAAACCACACGATATGCATGCAAATGGTGGTTTTGGCAGAACGCGCGTGTGGATTTCTACCAAACGAGGTGAAAAGCATGCCGATGCTGCTCTTTTTAGCACCCGCACATGGATTTGTGCTAAAACGCGTTTTAAGCATGCGCATGCATCTTTTGGTAGACGCGGACGCAGTTTTCTGCAAAACCACACGATATGCATGCAAATGGTGCTTTTGGCAGAACGCGCGCGTGGATTTCTACCAAACGACGTGAAAAGCATGCCGATGCTGCTCTTTTTAACATCCGCACATGGATTTGTGCCAAAGCGCGTTTTAAGCATGCGCATGCATCTTTTGGTAGACGCGGACGCAGTTTTCTGCAAAACCACACGATATGCATGCAAATGGTGCTTTTGGCAGAACGCGCGTGTGGATTTCTACCAAACGACGTGAAAAGCATGCCGATGCTGCTCTTTTTAGCACCCGCACATGGATTTGTGCCAAAACGCGTTTTAAGCATGCGCATGCATCTTTTGGTAGACGCGGACGCAGTTTTCTGCAAAACCACACGATATGCATGCAAATGGTGCTTTTGGCAGAACGCGCGCGTGGATTTCTACCAAACGACGTGAAAAGCATGCCGATGCTGCTCTTTTTAACATCCGCACATGGATTTGTGCCAAAGCGCGTTTTAAGCATGCGCATGCATCTTTTGGTAGACGCGGACGCAGTTTTCTGCAAAACCACACGATATGCATGCAAATGGTGCTTTTGGCAGAACGCGCGTGTGGATTTCTACCAAACGACGTGAAAAGCATGCCGATGCTGCTCTTTTTAGCACCCGCACATGGATTTGTGCCAAAACGCGTTTTAAGCATGCGCATGCATCTTTTGGTAGACGCGGACGCAGTTTTCATCAAAACCACACGATATGCATGCAAATGGTGCTTTTGGCAGAACGCGCGCGTGGATTTCTACCAAACGACGTGAAAAGCACGCCGATGCTGCTCTTTTTAGCACCCGCACATGGATTTGTGCCAAAACGCGTTTTAAGCATGCGCATGCATCTTTTGGTAGACGCGGACGCAGTTTTCTGCAAAACCACACGATAGGCATGCAAATGGTGCTTTTGGCAGAACGCGCATGTGGATTTCTACCAAACGACGTGAAAAGCATGCCGATGGTGCTCTTTTTAGCACCCGCACATGGATTTGTGCCAAAACGCGTTTTTAGCATGCACATGCATCTTTTGGTAGACGCGGACGCAGTTTTCTGCAAAACCACACGATATGCATGCAAATGGTGGTTTTGGCAGAACGCGCGTGTGGATTTCTACCAAACGAGGTGAAAAGCATGCCGATGCTGCTCTTTTTAGCACCCGCACATGGATTTGTGCTAAAACGCGTTTTAAGCATGCGCATGCATCTTTTGGTAGACGCGGACGCAGTTTTCTGCAAAACCACACGATATGCATGCAAATGGTGCTTTTGGCAGAACGCGCGCGTGGATTTCTACCAAACGACGTGAAAAGCATGCCGATGCTGCTCTTTTTAGCATCCGCACATGGATTTGTGCCAAAGCGCGTTTTAAGCATGCGCATGCATCTTTTGGTAGACGCGGACGCAGTTTTCTGCAAAACCACACGATATGCATGCAAATGGTGCTTTTGGCAGAACGCGCGTGTGGATTTCTACCAAACGACGTGAAAAGCATGCCGATGCTGCTCTTTTTAGCACCCGCACATGGATTTGTGCCAAAACGCGTTTTAAGCATGCGCATGCATCTTTTGGTAGACGCGGACGCAGTTTTCTGCAAAACCACACGATATGCATGCAAATGGTGCTTTTGGCAGAACGCGCGCGTGGATTTCTACCAAACGACGTGAAAAGCATGCCGATGCTGCTCTTTTTAGCACCCGCACATGGATTTGTGCCAAAACGCGTTTTAACCATGCGCATGCATCTTTTGGTAGACGCGGACGCAGTTTTCTGCAAAACCACACGATATGCATGCAAATGGTGCTTTTGGCAGAACGCGCGCGTGGATTTCTACCAAACGACGTGAAAAGCATGCCGATGCTGCTCTTTTTAACATCCGCACATGGATTTGTGCCAAAACGCGTTTTAAGCATGCGCATGCATCTTTTGGTAGACGCGGACGCAGTTTTCTGCAAAACCACACGATAGGCATGCAAATGGTGCTTTTGGCAGAACGCGCATGTGGATTTCTACCAAACGACGTGAAAAGCATGCCGATGGTGCTCTTTTTAGCACCCGCACATGGATTTGTGCCAAAACGCGTTTTTAGCATGCACATGCATCTTTTGGTAGACGCGGACGCAGTTTTCTGCAAAACCACACGATATGCATGCAAATGGTGGTTTTGGCAGAACGCGCGTGTGGATTTCTACCAAACGAGGTGAAAAGCATGCCGATGCTGCTCTTTTTAGCACCCGCACATGGATTTGTGCTAAAACGCGTTTTAAGCATGCGCATGCATATTTTGGTAGACGCGGACGCAGTTTTCTGCAAAACCACACGATATGCATGCAAATGGTGCTTTTGGCAGAACGCGCGCGTGGATTTCTACCAAACGACGTGAAAAGCATGCCGATGCTGCTCTTTTTAACATCCGCACATGGATTTGTGCCAAAGCGCGTTTTAAGCATGCGCATGCATCTTTTGGTAGACGCGGACGCAGTTTTCTGCAAAACCACACGATATGCATGCAAATGGTGCTTTTGGCAGAACGCGCGTGTGGATTTCTACCAAACGACGTGAAAAGCATGCCGATGCTGCTCTTTTTAGCACCCGCACATGGATTTGTGCCAAAACGCGTTTTAAGCATGCGCATGCATCTTTTGGTAGGCGCGGACGCAGTTTTCTGCAAAACCACACGATATGCATGCAAATGGTGCTTTTGGCAGAACGCGCGTGTGGATTTCTACCAAACGACGTGAAAAGCATGCCGATGCTGCTCTTTTTAACATCCGCACATGGATTTGTGCCAAAACGCGTTTTAAGCATGCGCATGCATCTTTTGGTAGACGCGGACGCAGTTTTCTGCAAAACCACACGATAGGCATGCAAATGGTGCTTTTGGCAGAACGCGCGCGTGGATTTCTACCAAACGACGTGAAAAGCATGCCGATGCTGCTCTTTTTAGCACCCGCACATGGATTTGTGCCAAAACGCGTTTTTAGCATGCACATGCATCTTTTGGTAGGCGCGGACGCAGTTTTCTGCAAAACCACACGATATGCATGCAAATGGTGCTTTTGGTAGAACGCGCGTGTGGATTTCTACCAAACGACGTGAAAAGCATGCCGATGCTGCTCTTTTTAACATCCGCACATGGATTTGTGCCAAAACGCGTTTTAAGCATGCGCATGCATCTTTTGGTAGACGCGGACGCAGTTTTCTGCAAAACCACACGATAGGCATGCAAATGGTGCTTTTGGCAGAACGCGCGCGTGGTTTTCTACCAAACGACGTGGAAAGCATGCCGATGGTGCTCTTTTTAGCACCCGCACATGGATTTGTGCCAAAACGCGTTTTTAGCATGCACATGCATCTTTTGGTAGACGCGGAGGCAGTTCGCTGCAAAACCACACGATATGCATGCAAATGGTGCTTTTGGCAGAACGCGCGCGTGGATTTCTACCAAACGACGTGAAAAGCATGCCGATGCTGCTCTTTTTAACATCCGCACATGGATTTGTGCCAAAACGCGTTTTAAGCATGCGCATGCATCTTTTGGTAGACGCGGACGCAGTTTTCTGCAAAACCACACGATATGCATGCAAATGGTGCTTTTGGCAGAACGCGCGCGTGGATTTCTACCAAACGACGTGAAAAGCATGCCGATGCTGCTCTTTTTAACATCCGCACATGGATTTGTGCCAAAACGCGTTTTAAGCATGCGGATGCATCTTTTGGTAGACGCGGACGCAGTTTTCTGCAAAACCACACGATAGGCATGCAAATGGTGCTTTTGGCAGAACGCGCGCGTGGTTTTCTACCAAACGACGTGAAAAGCATGCCGATGGTGCTCTTTTTAGCACCCGCACATGGATTTGTGCCAAAACGCGTTTTTAGCATGCACATGCATCTTTTGGTAGACGCGGACGCAGTTTGCTGCAAAACCACACGATATGCATGCAAATGGTGCTTTTGGCAGAACGCGCGCGTGGATTTCTACCAAACGACGTGAAAAGCATGCCGATGCTGCTCTTTTTAACATCCGCACATGGATTTGTGCCAAAACGCGTTTTAAGCATGCGCATGCATCTTTTGGTAGACGCGGACGCAGTTTTCTGCAAAACCACACGATATGCATGCAAATGGTGCTTTTGGCAGAACGCGCGCGTGGATTTCTACCAAACGACGTGAAAAGCATGCCGATGCTGCTCTTTTTAACATCCGCACATGGATTTGTGCCAAAACGCGTTTTAAGCATGCGCATGCATCTTTTGGTAGACGCGGACGCAGTTTTCTGCAAAACCACACGATAGGCATGCAAATGGTGCTTTTGGCAGAACGCGCGCGTGGATTTCTACCAAACGACGTGAAAAGCATGCCGATGCTGCTCTTTTTCGCACCCGCACATGGATTTGTTCCAAAACGCGTTTTTAGCATGCACATGCATCTTTTGGTAGACGCGGACGCAGTTTTCTGCAAAACCACACGATATGCATGCAAATGGTGCTTTTGGCAGAACGCGCGTGTGGATTTCTACCAAACGACGTGAAAAGCATGCCGATGCTGCTCTTTTTAGCACCCGCACATGGATTTGTGCCAAAACGCGTTTTAAGCATGCGCATGCATCTTTTGGTAGACGCGGACGCAGTTTTCTGCAAAACCACACGATATGCATGCAAATGGTGCTTTTGGCAGAACGCGCGCGTGGATTTCTACCAAACGACGTGAAAAGCATGCCGATGCTGCTCTTTTTAACATCCGCACATGGATTTGTGCCAAAGCGCGTTTTAAGCATGCGCATGCATCTTTTGGTAGACGCGGACGCAGTTTTCTGGAAAACCACACGATATGCATGCAAATGGTGCTTTTGGCAGAACGCGCGTGTGGATTTCTACCAAACGACGTGAAAAGCATGCCGATGCTGCCCTTTTTAGCACCCGCACATGGATTTGTGCCAAAACGCGTTTTAAGCATGCGCATGCATCTTTTGGTAGACGCGGACGCAGTTTTCTGCATAACCACACGATATTCATGCAAATGATGCTTTTGGCAGAACGCGCGCGTGGATTTCTACCAAACGACGTGAAAAGCATGCCGATGCTGCTCTTTTTAGCACCCGCACATGGATTTGTGCCAAAACGCGTTTTTAGCATGCACATGCATCTTTTGGTAGACGCGGACGCAGTTTTCTGCAAAACCACACGATATGCATGCAAATGGTGCTTTTGGCAGAACGCGCGTGTGGATTTCTACCAAACGACGTGAAAAGCATGCCGATGCTGCTCTTTTTAGCACCCGCACATGGATTTGTGCCAAAACGCGTTTTAAGCATGCGCATGTATCTTTTGGTAGACGCGGACGCAGTTTTCTGCAAAACCACACGATATGCATGCAAATGGTGCTTTTCGCAGAACGCGCGAGTGGATTTCTACCAAACGACGTGAAAAGCATGCCGATGCTGCTCTTTTTAACATCCGCACATGGATTTGTGCCAAAACGCGTTTTAAGCATGCGCATGCATCTTTTGGTAGACGCAGACGCAGTTTTCTGCAAAACCACACGATAGGCATGCAAATGGTGCTTTTGGCAGAACGCGCGCGTGGATTTCTACCAAACGACGTGAAAAGCATGCCGATGCTGCTCTTTTTAGCACCCGCACATGGATTTGTGCCAAAACGCGTTTTAAGCATGCACATGCATCTTTTGGTAGACGCGGACGCAGTTTTCTGCAAAACCACACGGTATGCATGCAAATGGTGCTTTTGGCAGAACGCGCGCGTGGATTTCTACCAAACGACGTGAAAAGCATGCCGATGCTGCTCTTTTTAGCACCCGCACATGGATTTGTGCCAAAACGCGTTTTAAGCATGCGCATGCATCTTTTGGTAGACGCGGACGCAGCTTTCTGCAAAACCACACGATATGCATGCAAATGGTGCTTTTGGCAGAACGCGCGCGTGGATTTCTACCAAACGACGTGAAAAGCATGCCGATGCTGCTCTTTTTAGCACCCGCACATGGATTTGTGCCAAAACGCGTTTTAAGCATGCGCATGCATCTTTTGGTAGACGCGGACGCAGTTTTCTGCAAAACCACACGATATGCATGCAAATGGTGCTTTTGGCAGAACGCGCGCGTGGATTTCTACCAAACGACGTGAAAAGCATGCCGATGCTGCTCTTTTTAACATCCGCACATGGATTTGTGCCAAAGCGCGTTTTAAGCATGCGCATGCATCTTTTGGTAGACGCGGACGCAGTTTTCTGCAAAACCACACGATAGGCATGCAAATGGTGCTTTTGGCAGAACGCGCGCGTGGATTTCTACCAAACGACGTGAAAAGCATGCCGATGCTGCTCTTTTTAGCACCCGCACATGGATTTGTGCCAAAACGCGTTTTTAGCATGCACATGCATCTTTTGGTAGACGCGGACGCAGTTTTCTGCAAAACCACACGATATGCATGCATATGGTGCTTTTGGCAGAACGCGCGTGTGGATTTCTACCAAACGACGTGAAAAGCATGCCGATGCTGCTCTTTTTAGCACCCGCACATGGATTTGTGCCAAAACGCGTTTTAAGCATGCGCATGCATCTTTTGGTAGACGCGGACGCAGTTTTCTGCAAAACCACACGATATCATGCAAATGGTGCTTTTGGCAGAACGCGCGTGTGGATTTCTACCAAACGACGTGAAAAGCATGCCGATGCTGCGCTTTTTAACATCCGCACATGGATTTGTGCCAAAACGCGTTTTTAGCATGCACATGCATCTTTTGGTAGACGCGGACGCAGTTTTCTGCAAAACCACACGATATGCATGCAAATGGTGCTTTTGGCAGAACGCGCGCGTGGATTTCTACCAAACGACGTGAAAAGCATGCCGATGCTGCTCTTTTTAACATCCGCACATGGATTTGTGCCAAAGCGCGTTTTAAGCATGCGCATGCATCTTTTGGTAGACGCGGACGCAGTTTTATGCAAAACCACACGATAGGCATGCAAATGGTGCTTTTTGCAGAACGCGCGTGTGGATTTCTACCAAACGACGTGAAAAGCATGCCGATGCTGCTCTTTTTAGCACCCGCACATGGATTTGTGCCAAAACGCGTTTTAAGCATGCGCATGCATCTTTTGGTAGACGCGGACGCAGTTTTCTGCAAAACCACACGATATGCATGCAAATGGTGCTTTTGGCAGAACGCGCGCGTGGATTTCTACCAAACGACGTGAAAAGCATGCCGATGCTGCTCTTTTTAACATCCGCACATGGATTTGTGCCAAAGCGCGTTTTAAGCATGCGCATGCATCTTTTGGTAGACGCGGACGCAGGTTTCTGCAAAACCACACGATAGGCATGCAAATGGTGCTTTTTGCAGAACGCGCGTGTGGATTTCTACCAAACGACGTGAAAAGCATGCCGATGCTGCTCTTTTTAGCACCCGCACATGGATTTGTGCCAAAACGCGTTTTTAGCATGCACATGCATCTTTTGGTAGACGCGGACGCAGTTTTCTGCAAAACCACACGATATGCATGCAAATGGTGCTTTTGGCAGAACGCGCGTGTGGATTTCTACCAAACGACGTGAAAAGCATGCCGATGCTGCTCTTTTTAACATCCGCACATGGATTTGTGCCAAAACGCGTTTTTAGCATGCACATGCATCTTTTGGTAGACGCGGACGCAGTTTTCTGCAAAACCACACGATATGCATGCAAATGGTGCTTTTGGCAGAACGCGCGCGTGGATTTCTACCAAACGACGTGAAAAGCATGCCGATGCTGCTCTTTTTAACATCCGCACATGGATTTGTGCCAAAGCGCGTTTTAAGCATGCGCATGCATCTTTTGGTAGACGCGGACGCAGTTTCTGCAAAACCACACGATAGGCATGCAAATGGTGCTTTTTGCAGAACGCGCGTGTGGATTTCTACCAAACGACGTGAAAAGCATGCCGATGCTGCTCTTTTTAGCACCCGCACATGGATTTGTGCCAAAACGCGTTTTAAGCATGCGCATGCATCTTTTGGTAGACGCGGACGCAGTTTTCTGCAAAACCACACGATATGCATGCAAATGGTGCTTTTGGCAGAACGCGCGCGTGGATTTCTACCAAACGACGTGAAAAGCATGCCGATGCTGCTCTTTTTAACATCCGCACATGGATTTGTGCCAAAACGCGTTTTAAGCATGCGCATGCATCTTTTGGTAGACGCGGACGCAGTTTTCTGCAAAACCACACGATAGGCATGCAAATGGTGCTTTTGGCAGAACGCGCGCATGGATTTCTACCAAACGACGTGAAAAGCATGCCGATGCTGCTCTTTTTAGCACCCGCACATGGATTTGTGCCAAAACGCGTTTTTAGCATGCACATGCATCTTTTGGTAGACGCGGACGCAGTTTTCTGCAAAACCACACGATATGCATGCAAATGGTGCTTTTGGCAGAACGCGCGTGTGGATTTCTACCAAACGACGTGAAAAGCATGCCGATGCTGCTCTTTTTAGCACCCGCACATGGATTTGTGCCAAAACGCGTTTTAAGCATGCGCATGCATGTTTTGGTAGACGCGGACGCAGTTTTCTGCAAAACCACACGATAGGCATGCAAATGGTGCTTTTGGCAGAACGCGCGTGTGGATTTCTACCAAACGACGTGAAAAGCATGCCGATGCTGCTCTTTTTAGCACCCGCACATGGATTTGTGCCAAAGCGCGTTTTAAGCATGCGCATGCATCTTTTGGTAGACGCGGACGCAGTTTTCTGCAAAACCACATGATATGCATGCAAATGGTGCTTTTGGCAGAACGCGCGTGTGGATTTCTACCAAACGACGTGAAAAGCATGCCGATGCTGCTCTTTTTAACATCCGCACATGGATTTGTGCCAAAACGCGTTTTTAGCATGCACATGCATCTTTTGGTAGACGCGGACGCAGTTTTCTGCAAAACCACACGATATGCATGCAAATGGTGCTTTTGGCAGAACGCGCGTGTGGATTTCTACCAAACGACGTGAAAAGCATGCCGATGCTGCTCTTTTTAACATCCGCACATGGATTTGTGCCAAAGCGCGTTTTAAGCATGCGCATGCATCTTTTGGTAGACGCGGACGCAGTTTTCTGCAAAACCACACGATAGGCATGCAAATGGTGCTTTTGGCAGAACGCGCGTGTGGATTTCTACCAAACGACGTGAAAAGCATGCCGATGCTGCTCTTTTTAGCACCCGCACATGGATTTGTGCCAAAACGCGTTTTAAGCATGCGCATGCATCTTTTGGTAGACGCGGACGCAGTTTTCTGCAAAACCACACGATATGCATGCAAATGGTGCTTTTGGCAGAACGCGCGCGTGGATTTCTACCAAACGACGTGAAAAGCATGCCGATGCTGCTCTTTTTAACATCCGCACATGGATTTGTGCCAAAGCGCGTTTTAAGCATGCGCATGCATCTTTTGGTAGACGCGGACGCAGTTTTCTGCAAAACCACACGATAGGCATGCAAATGGTGCTTTTTGCAGAACGCGCGTGTGGATTTCTACCAAACGACGTGAAAAGCATGCCGATGCTGCTCTTTTTAGCACCCGCACATGGATTTGTGCCAAAACGCGTTTTAAGCATGCGCATGCATCTTTTGGTAGACGCGGACGCAGTTTTCTGCAAAACCACACGATATGCATGCAAATGGTGCTTTTGGCAGAACGCGCGCGTGGATTTCTACCAAACGACGTGAAAAGCATGCCGATGCTGCTCTTTTTAACATCCGCACATGGATTTGTGCCAAAACGCGTTTTAAGCATGCGCATGCATCTTTTGGTAGACGCGGACGCAGTTTTCTGCAAAACCACACGATAGGCATGCAAATGGTGCTTTTGGCAGAACGCGCGCATGGATTTCTACCAAACGACGTGAAAAGCATGCCGATGCTGCTCTTTTTAGCACCCGCACATGGATTTGTGCCAAAACGCGTTTTTAGCATGCACATGCATCTTTTGGTAGACGCGGACGCAGTTTTCTGCAAAACCACACGATATGCATGCAAATGGTGCTTTTGGCAGAACGCGCGTGTGGATTTCTACCAAACGACGTGAAAAGCATGCCGATGCTGCTCTTTTTAGCACCCGCACATGGATTTGTGCCAAAACGCGTTTTAAGCATGCGCATGCATGTTTTGGTAGACGCGGACGCAGTTTTCTGCAAAACCACACGATAGGCATGCAAATGGTGCTTTTGGCAGAACGCGCGTGTGGATTTCTACCAAACGACGTGAAAAGCATGCCGATGCTGCTCTTTTTAGCACCCGCACATGGATATGTGCCAAAACGCGTTTTAAGCATGCGCATGCATCTTTTGGTAGACGCGGACGCAGTTTTCTGCAAAACCACACGATATGCATGCAAATGGTGCTTTTGGCAGAACGCGCGCGTGGATTTCTACCAAACGACGTGAAAAGCATGCCGATGCTGCTCTTTTTAACATCCGCACATGGATTTGTGCCAAAGCGCGTTTTAAGCATGCGCATGCATCTTTTGTAGACGCGGACGCAGTTTTCTGCAAAACCACACGATAGGCATGCAAATGGTGCTTTTGGCAGAACGCGCGTGTGGATTTCTACCAAACGACGTGAAAAGCATGCCGATGCTGCTCTTTTTAGCACCCGCACATGGATTTGTGCCAAAACGCGTTTTAAGCATGCGCATGCATCTTTTGGTAGACGCGGACGCAGTTTTCTGCAAAACCACACGATATGCATGCAAATGGTGCTTTTGGCAGAACGCGCGCGTGGATTTCTACCAAACGACGTGAAAAGCATGCCGATGCTGCTCTTTTTAACATCCGCACATGGATTTGTGCCAAAACGCGTTTTAAGCATGCGCATGCATCTTTTGGTAGACGCGGACGCAGTTTTCTGCAAAACCACACGATAGGCATGCAAATGGTGCTTTTGGCAGAACGCGCGCGTGGATTTCTACCAAACGACGTGAAAAGCATGCCGATGCTGCTCTTTTTAGCACCCGCACATGGATTTGTGCCAAAACGCGTTTTTAGCATGCACATGCATCTTTTGGTAGACGCGGACGCAGTTTTCTGCAAAACCACACGATATGCATGCAAATGGTGCTTTTGGCAGAACGCGTGTGGATTTCTACCAAACGACGTGAAAAGCATGCCGATGCTGCTCTTTTTAGCACCCGCACATGGATTTGTGCCAAAACGCGTTTTAAGCATGCGCATGCATCTTTTGGTAGACGCGGACGCAGTTTTCTGCAAAACCACACGATATGCATGCAAATGGTGCTTTTGGCAGAACGCGCGTGTGGATTTCTACCAAACGACGTGAAAAGCATGCCGATGCTGCTCTTTTTAGCACCCGCACATGGATTTGTGCCAAAGCGCGTTTTAAGCATGCGCATGCATCTTTTGGTAGACGCGGACGCAGTTTTCTGCAAAACCACACGATAGGCATGCAAATGGTGCTTTTGGCAGAACGCGCGTGTGGATTTCTACCAAACGACGTGAAAAGCATGCCGATGCTGCTCTTTTTAGCACCCGCACATGGATTTGTGCCAAAACGCGTTTTAAGCATGCGCATGCATCTTTTGGTAGACGCGGACGCAGTTTTCTGCAAAACCACACGATATGCATGCAAATGGTGCTTTTGGCAGAACGCGCGCGTGGATTTCTACCAAACGACGTGAAAAGCATGCCGATGCTGCTCTTTTTAACATCCGCACATGGATTTGTGCCAAAACGCGTTTTTAGCATGCACATGCATCTTTTGGTAGACGCGGACGCAGTTTTCTGCAAAACCACACGATATGCATGCAAATGGTGCTTTTGGCAGAACGCGCGCGTGGATTTCTACCAAACGACGTGAAAAGCATGCCGATGCTGCTCTTTTTAACATCCGCACATGGATTTGTGCCAAAACGCGTTTTTAGCATGCACATGCATCTTTTGGTAGACGCGGACGCAGTTTTCTGCAAAACCACACGATATGCATGCAAATGGTGCTTTTGGCAGAACGCGCGCGTGGATTTCTACCAAACGACGTGAAAAGCATGCCGATGCTGCTCTTTTTAACATCCGCACATGGATTTGTGCCAAAGCGCGTTTTAAGCATGCGCATGCATCTTTTGGTAGACGCGGACGCAGTTTTCTGCAAAACCACACGATAGGCATGCAAATGGTGCTTTTTGCAGAACGCGCGTGTGGATTTCTACCAAACGACGTGAAAAGCATGCCGATGCTGCTCTTTTTAGCACCCGCACATGGATTTGTGCCAAAACGCGTTTTTAGCATGCACATGCATCTTTTGGTAGACGCGGACGCAGTTTTCTGCAAAACCACACGATATGCATGCAAATGGTGCTTTTGGCAGAACGCGCGTGTGGATTTCTACCAAACGACGTGAAAAGCATGCCGATGCTGCTCTTTTTAACATCCGCACATGGATTTGTGCCAAAACGCGTTTTTAGCATGCACATGCATCTTTTGGTAGACGCGGACGCAGTTTTCTGCAAAACCACACGATATGCATGCAAATGGTGCTTTTGGCAGAACGCGCGCGTGGATTTCTACCAAACGACGTGAAAAGCATGCCGATGCTGCTCTTTTTAACATCCGCACATGGATTTGTGCCAAAGCGCGTTTTAAGCATGCGCATGCATCTTTTGGTAGACGCGGACGCAGTTTTCTGCAAAACCACACGATAGGCATGCAAATGGTGCTTTTTGCAGAACGCGCGTGTGGATTTCTACCAAACGACGTGAAAAGCATGCCGATGCTGCTCTTTTTAGCACCCGCACATGGATTTGTGCCAAAACGCGTTTTAAGCATGCGCATGCATCTTTTGGTAGACGCGGACGCAGTTTTCTGCAAAACCACACGATATGCATGCAAATGGTGCTTTTGGCAGAACGCGCGCGTGGATTTCTACCAAACGACGTGAAAAGCATGCCGATGCTGCTCTTTTTAACATCCGCACATGGATTTGTGCCAAAGCGCGTTTTAAGCATGCGCATGCATCTTTTGGTAGACGCGGACGCAGTTTTCTGCAAAACCACACGATAGGCATGCAAATGGTGCTTTTTGCAGAACGCGCGTGTGGATTTCTACCAAACGACGTGAAAAGCATGCCGATGCTGCTCTTTTTAGCACCCGCACATGGATTTGTGCCAAAACGCGTTTTTAGCATGCACATGCATCTTTTGGTAGACGCGGACGCAGTTTTCTGCAAAACCACACGATATGCATGCAAATGGTGCTTTTGGCAGAACGCGCGTGTGGATTTCTACCAAACGACGTGAAAAGCATGCCGATGCTGCTCTTTTTAACATCCGCACATGGATTTGTGCCAAAACGCGTTTTTAGCATGCACATGCATCTTTTGGTAGACGCGGACGCAGTTTTCTGCAAAACCACACGATATGCATGCAAATGGTGCTTTTGGCAGAACGCGCGCGTGGATTTCTACCAAACGACGTGAAAAGCATGCCGATGCTGCTCTTTTTAACATCCGCACATGGATTTGTGCCAAAGCGCGTTTTAAGCATGCGCATGCATCTTTTGGTAGACGCGGACGCAGTTTTCTGCAAAACCACACGATAGGCATGCAAATGGTGCTTTTTGCAGAACGCGCGTGTGGATTTCTACCAAACGACGTGAAAAGCATGCCGATGCTGCTCTTTTTAGCACCCGCACATGGATTTGTGCCAAAACGCGTTTTAAGCATGCGCATGCATCTTTTGGTAGACGCGGACGCAGTTTTCTGCAAAACCACACGATATGCATGCAAATGGTGCTTTTGGCAGAACGCGCGCGTGGATTTCTACCAAACGACGTGAAAAGCATGCCGATGCTGCTCTTTTTAACATCCGCACATGGATTTGTGCCAAAGCGCGTTTTAAGCATGCGCATGCATCTTTTGGTAGACGCGGACGCAGTTTTCTGCAAAACCACACGATAGGCATGCAAATGGTGCTTTTTGCAGAACGCGCGTGTGGATTTCTACCAAACGACGTGAAAAGCATGCCGATGCTGCTCTTTTTAGCACCCGCACATGGATTTGTGCCAAAACGCGTTTTTAGCATGCACATGCATCTTTTGGTAGACGCGGACGCAGTTTTCTGCAAAACCACACGATATTCATGCAAATGGTGCTTTTGGCAGAACGCGCGTGTGGATTTCTACCAAACGACGTGAAAAGCATGCCGATGCTGCTCTTTTTAACATCCGCACATGGATTTGTGCCAAAACGCGTTTTTAGCATGCACATGCATCTTTTGGTAGACGCGGACGCAGTTTTCTGCAAAACCACACGATATGCATGCAAATGGTGCTTTTGGCAGAACGCGCGCGTGGATTTCTACCAAACGACGTGAAAAGCATGCCGATGCTGCTCTTTTTAACATCCGCACATGGATTTGTGCCAAAGCGCGTTTTAAGCATGCGCATGCATCTTTTGGTAGACGCGGACGCAGTTTTCTGCAAAACCACACGATAGGCATGCAAATGGTGCTTTTTGCAGAACGCGCGTGTGGATTTCTACCAAACGACGTGAAAAGCATGCCGATGCTGCTCTTTTTAGCACCCGCACATGGATTTGTGCCAAAACGCGTTTTAAGCATGCGCATGCATCTTTTGGTAGACGCGGACGCAGTTTTCTGCAAAACCACACGATATGCATGCAAATGGTGCTTTTGGCAGAACGCGCGCGTGGATTTCTACCAAACGACGTGAAAAGCATGCCGATGCTGCTCTTTTTAACATCCGCACATGGATTTGTGCCAAAACGCGTTTTAAGCATGCGCATGCATCTTTTGGTAGACGCGGACGCAGTTTTCTGCAAAACCACACGATAGGCATGCAAATGGTGCTTTTGGCAGAACGCGCGCATGGATTTCTACCAAACGACGTGAAAAGCATGCCGATGCTGCTCTTTTTAGCACCCGCACATGGATTTGTGCCAAAACGCGTTTTTAGCATGCACATGCATCTTTTGGTAGACGCGGACGCAGTTTTCTGCAAAACCACACGATATGCATGCAAATGGTGCTTTTGGCAGAACGCGCGTGTGGATTTCTACCAAACGACGTGAAAAGCATGCCGATGCTGCTCTTTTTAGCACCCGCACATGGATTTGTGCCAAAACGCGTTTTAAGCATGCGCATGCATGTTTTGGTAGACGCGGACGCAGTTTTCTGCAAAACCACACGATAGGCATGCAAATGGTGCTTTTGGCAGAACGCGCGTGTGGATTTCTACCAAACGACGTGAAAAGCATGCCGATGCTGCTCTTTTTAGCACCCGCACATGGATTTGTGCCAAAGCGCGTTTTAAGCATGCGCATGCATCTTTTGGTAGACGCGGACGCAGTTTTCTGCAAAACCACACGATATGCATGCAAATGGTGCTTTTGGCAGAACGCGCGTGTGGATTTCTACCAAACGACGTGAAAAGCATGCCGATGCTGCTCTTTTTAACATCCGCACATGGATTTGTGCCAAAACGCGTTTTTAGCATGCACATGCATCTTTTGGTAGACGCGGACGCAGTTTTCTGCAAAACCACACGATATGCATGCAAATGGTGCTTTTGGCAGAACGCGCGTGTGGATTTCTACCAAACGACGTGAAAAGCATGCCGATGCTGCTCTTTTTAACATCCGCACATGGATTTGTGCCAAAGCGCGTTTTAAGCATGCGCATGCATCTTTTGGTAGACGCGGACGCAGTTTTCTGCAAAACCACACGATAGGCATGCAAATGGTGCTTTTGGCAGAACGCGCGTGTGGATTTCTACCAAACGACGTGAAAAGCATGCCGATGCTGCTCTTTTTAGCACCCGCACATGGATTTGTGCCAAAACGCGTTTTAAGCATGCGCATGCATCTTTTGGTAGACGCGGACGCAGTTTTCTGCAAAACCACACGATATGCATGCAAATGGTGCTTTTGGCAGAACGCGCGCGTGGATTTCTACCAAACGACGTGAAAAGCATGCCGATGCTGCTCTTTTTAACATCCGCACATGGATTTGTGCCAAAGCGCGTTTTAAGCATGCGCATGCATCTTTTGGTAGACGCGGACGCAGTTTTCTGCAAAACCACACGATAGGCATGCAAATGGTGCTTTTTGCAGAACGCGCGTGTGGATTTCTACCAAACGACGTGAAAAGCATGCCGATGCTGCTCTTTTTAGCACCCGCACATGGATTTGTGCCAAAACGCGTTTTAAGCATGCGCATGCATCTTTTGGTAGACGCGGACGCAGTTTTCTGCAAAACCACACGATATGCATGCAAATGGTGCTTTTGGCAGAACGCGCGCGTGGATTTCTACCAAACGACGTGAAAAGCATGCCGATGCTGCTCTTTTTAACATCCGCACATGGATTTGTGCCAAAACGCGTTTTAAGCATGCGCATGCATCTTTTGGTAGACGCGGACGCAGTTTTCTGCAAAACCACACGATAGGCATGCAAATGGTGCTTTTGGCAGAACGCGCGCATGGATTTCTACCAAACGACGTGAAAAGCATGCCGATGCTGCTCTTTTTAGCACCCGCACATGGATTTGTGCCAAAACGCGTTTTTAGCATGCACATGCATCTTTTGGTAGACGCGGACGCAGTTTTCTGCAAAACCACACGATATGCATGCAAATGGTGCTTTTGGCAGAACGCGCGTGTGGATTTCTACCAAACGACGTGAAAAGCATGCCGATGCTGCTCTTTTTAGCACCCGCACATGGATTTGTGCCAAAACGCGTTTTAAGCATGCGCATGCATGTTTTGGTAGACGCGGACGCAGTTTTCTGCAAAACCACACGATAGGCATGCAAATGGTGCTTTTGGCAGAACGCGCGTGTGGATTTCTACCAAACGACGTGAAAAGCATGCCGATGCTGCTCTTTTTAGCACCCGCACATGGATTTGTGCCAAAGCGCGTTTTAAGCATGCGCATGCATCTTTTGGTAGACGCGGACGCAGTTTTCTGCAAAACCACACGATATGCATGCAAATGGTGCTTTTGGCAGAACGCGCGTGTGGATTTCTACCAAACGACGTGAAAAGCATGCCGATGCTGCTCTTTTTAGCACCCGCACATGGATATGTGCCAAAACGCGTTTTAAGCATGCGCATGCATCTTTTGGTAGACGCGGACGCAGTTTTCTGCAAAACCACACGATATGCATGCAAATGGTGCTTTTGGCAGAACGCGCGCGTGGATTTCTACCAAACGACTTGAAAAGCATGCCGATGCTGCTCTTTTTAACATCCGCACATGGATTTGTGCCAAAGCGCGTTTTAAGCATGCGCATGCATCTTTTGGTAGACGCGGACGCAGTTTTCTGCAAAACCACACGATAGGCATGCAAATGGTGCTTTTGGCAGAACGCGCGTGTGGATTTCTACCAAACGACGTGAAAAGCATGCCGATGCTGCTCTTTTTAGCACCCGCACATGGATTTGTGCCAAAACGCGTTTTAAGCATGCGCATGCATCTTTTGGTAGACGCGGACGCAGTTTTCTGCAAAACCACACGATATGCATGCAAATGGTGCTTTTGGCAGAACGCGCGCGTGGATTTCTACCAAACGACGTGAAAAGCATGCCGATGCTGCTCTTTTTAACATCCGCACATGGATTTGTGCCAAAACGCGTTTTAAGCATGCGCATGCATCTTTTGGTAGACGCGGACGCAGTTTTCTGCAAAACCACACGATAGGCATGCAAATGGTGCTTTTGGCAGAACGCGCGCGTGGATTTCTACCAAACGACGTGAAAAGCATGCCGATGCTGCTCTTTTTAGCACCCGCACATGGATTTGTGCCAAAACGCGTTTTTAGCATGCACATGCATCTTTTGGTAGACGCGGACGCAGTTTTCTGCAAAACCACACGATATGCATGCAAATGGTGCTTTTGGCAGAACGCGTGTGGATTACTACCAAACGACGTGAAAAGCATGCCGATGCTGCTCTTTTTAGCACCCGCACATGGATTTGTGCCAAAACGCGTTTTAAGCATGCGCATGCATCTTTTGGTAGACGCGGACGCAGTTTTCTGCAAAACCACACGATATGCATGCAAATGGTGCTTTTGGCAGAACGCGCGTGTGGATTTCTACCAAACGACGTGAAAAGCATGCCGATGCTGCTCTTTTTAGCACCCGCACATGGATTTGTGCCAAAGCGCGTTTTAAGCATGCGCATGCATCTTTTGGTAGACGCGGACGCAGTTTTCTGCAAAACCACACGATAGGCATGCAAATGGTGCTTTTGGCAGAACGCGCGTGTGGATTTCTACCAAACGACGTGAAAAGCATGCCGATGCTGCTCTTTTTAGCACCCGCACATGGATTTGTGCCAAAACGCGTTTTAAGCATGCGCATGCATCTTTTGGTAGACGCGGACGCAGTTTTCTGCAAAACCACACGATATGCATGCAAATGGTGCTTTTGGCAGAACGCGCGCGTGGATTTCTACCAAACGACGTGAAAAGCATGCCGATGCTGCTCTTTTTAACATCCGCACATGGATTTGTGCCAAAACGCGTTTTTAGCATGCACATGCATCTTTTGGTAGACGCGGACGCAGTTTTCTGCAAAACCACACGATATGCATGCAAATGGTGCTTTTGGCAGAACGCGCGCGTGGATTTCTACCAAACGACGTGAAAAGCATGCCGATGCTGCTCTTTTTAACATCCGCACATGGATTTGTGCCAAAACGCGTTTTAAGCATGCGCATGCATCTTTTGGTAGACGCAGTTTTCTGCAAAACCACACGATAGGCATGCAAATGGTGCTTTTGGCAGAACGCGCGTGTGGATTTCTACCAAACGACGTGAAAAGCATGCCGATGCTGCTCTTTTTAGCACCCGCACATGGATTTGTGCCAAAACGCGTTTTAAGCATGCGCATGCATCTTTTGGTAGACGCGGACTCAGTTTTCTGCAAAACCACACGATAGGCATGCAAATGGTGCTTTTGGCAGAACGCGCGCGTGGATTTCTACCAAACGACGTGAAAAGCATGCCGATGCTGCTCTTTTTAGCACCCGCACATGGATTTGTGCCAAAGTGCGTTTTAAGCATGCGCATGCATCTTTTGGTAGACGGGGACGCAGTTTTCTGCAAAACCACACGATATGCATGCAAATGGTGCTTTTGGCAGAACGCGCGTGTGCATTTCTACCAAACGACGTGAAAAGCATGCCGATGCTGCTCTTTTTAGCACCCGCACATGGATTTGTGCCAAAACGCGTTTTTAGCATGCACATGCATCTTTTGGTAGACGCGGACGCAGTTTTCTGCAAAACCACACGATATGCATGCAAATGGTGCTTTTGGCAGAACGCGCGCGTGGATTTCTACCAAACGACGTGAAAAGCATGCCGATGCTGCTCTTTTTAACATCCGCACATGGATTTGTGCCAAAGCGCGTTTTAAGCATGCGCATGCATCTTTTGGTAGACGCGGACGCAGTTTTCTGCAAAACCACACGATAGGCATGCAAATGGTGCTTTTTGCAGAACGCGCGTGTGGATTTCTACCAAACGACGTGAAAAGCATGCCGATGCTGCTCTTTTTAGCACCCGCACATGGATTTGTGCCAAAACGCGTTTTAAGCATGCGCATGCATCTTTTGGTAGACGCGGACGCAGTTTTCTGCAAAACCACACGATATGCATGCAAATGGTGCTTTTGGCAGAACGCGCGCGTGGATTTCTACCAAACGACGTGAAAAGCATGCCGATGCTGCTCTTTTTAACATCCGCACATGGATTTGTGCCAAAGCGCGTTTTAAGCATGCGCATGCATCTTTTGGTAGACGCGGACGCAGTTTTCTGCAAAACCACACGATAGGCATGCAAATGGTGCTTTTTGCAGAACGCGCGTGTGGATTTCTACCAAACGACGTGAAAAGCATGCCGATGCTGCTCTTTTTAGCACCCGCACATGGATTTGTGCCAAAACGCGTTTTTAGCATGCACATGCATCTTTTGGTAGACGCGGACGCAGTTTTCTGCAAAACCACACGATATGCATGCAAATGGTGCTTTTGGCAGAACGCGCGTGTGGATTTCTACCAAACGACGTGAAAAGCATGCCGATGCTGCTCTTTTTAACATCCGCACATGGATTTGTGCCAAAACGCGTTTTTAGCATGCACATGCATCTTTTGGTAGACGCGGACGCAGTTTTCTGCAAAACAACACGATATGCATGCAAATGGTGCTTTTGGCAGAACGCGCGCGTGGATTTCTACCAAACGACGTGAAAAGCATGCCGATGCTGCTCTTTTTAACATCCGCACATGGATTTGTGCCAAAGCGCGTTTTAAGCATGCGCATGCATCTTTTGGTAGACGCGGACGCAGTTTTCTGCAAAACCACACGATAGGCATGCAAATGGTGCTTTTGCAGAACGCGCGTGTGGATTTCTACCAAACGACGTGAAAAGCATGCCGATGCTGCTCTTTTTAGCACCCGCACATGGATTTGTGCCAAAACGCGTTTTAAGCATGCGCATGCATCTTTTGGTAGACGCGGACGCAGTTTTCTGCAAAACCACACGATATGCATGCAAATGGTGCTTTTGGCAGAACGCGCGCGTGGATTTCTACCAAACGACGTGAAAAGCATGCCGATGCTGCTCTTTTTAACATCCGCACATGGATTTGTGCCAAAGCGCGTTTTAAGCATGCGCATGCATCTTTTGGTAGACGCGGACGCAGTTTTCTGCAAAACCACACGATAGGCATGCAAATGGTGCTTTTTGCAGAACGCGCGTGTGGATTTCTACCAAACGACGTGAAAAGCATGCCGATGCTGCTCTTTTTAGCACCCGCACATGGATTGTGCCAAAACGCGTTTTTAGCATGCACATGCATCTTTTGGTAGACGCGGACGCAGTTTTCTGCAAAACCACACGATATGCATGCAAATGGTGCTTTTGGCAGAACGCGCGTGTGGATTTCTACCAAACGACGTGAAAAGCAAGCCGATGCTGCTCTTTTTAACATCCGCACATGGATTTGTGCCAAAAGCGCGTTTTAAGCATGCGCATGCATCTTTTGGTAGACGCGGACGCAGTTTTCTGCAAAACCACACGATAGGCATGCAAATGGTGCTTTTTGCAGAACGCGCGTGTGGATTTCTACCAAACGACGTGAAAAGCATGCCGATGCTGCTCTTTTTAGCACCCGCACATGGATTTGTGCCAAAACGCGTTTTAAGCATGCGCATGCATCTTTTGGTAGACGCGGACGCAGTTTTCTGCAAACCACACGATATGCATGCAAATGGTGCTTTTGGCAGAACGCGCGCGTGGATTTCTACCAAACGACGTGAAAAGCATGCCGATGCTGCTCTTTTTAACATCCGCACATGGATTTGTGCCAAAACGCGTTTTAAGCATGCGCATGCATCTTTTGGTAGACGCGGACGCAGTTTTCTGCAAAACCACACGATAGGCATGCAAATGGTGCTTTTGGCAGAACGCGCGCATGGATTTCTACCAAACGACGTGAAAAGCATGCCGATGCTGCTCTTTTTAGCACCCGCACATGGATTTGTGCAAAACGCGTTTTTAGCATGCACATGCATCTTTTGGTAGACGCGGACGCAGTTTTCTGCAAAACCACACGATATGCATGCAAATGGTGCTTTTGGCAGAACGCGCGTGTGGATTTCTACCAAACGACGTGAAAAGCATGCCGATGCTGCTCTTTTAGCACCCGCACATGGATTTGTGCCAAAACGCGTTTTAAGCATGCGCATGCATGTTTTGGTAGACGCGGACGCAGTTTTCTGCAAAACCACACGATAGGCATGCAAATGGTGCTTTTGGCAGAACGCGCGTGTGGATTTCTACCAAACGACGTGAAAAAAGCATGCCGATGCTGCTCTTTTTAACATCCGCACATGGATTTGTGCCAAAACGCGTTTTAAGCATGCGCATGCATCTTTTGGTAGACGCGGACGCAGTTTTCTGCAAAACCACACGATAGGCATGCAAATGGTGCTTTTGGCAGAACGCGCGTGTGGATTTCTACCAAACGACGTGAAAAGCATGCCGATGCTGCTCTTTTTAGCACCCGCACATGGATTTGTGCCAAAACGCGTTTTAAGCATGCGCATGCATCTTTTGGTAGACGCGGACGCAGTTTTCTGCAAAACCACACGATATGCATGCAAATGGTGCTTTTGGCAGAACGCGCGTGTGGATTTCTACCAAACGACGTGAAAAGCATGCCGATGCTGCTCTTTTTAACATCCGCACATGTATTTGTGCCAAAACGCGTTTTAAGCATGCGCATGCATCTTTTGGTAGACGCGGACGCAGTTTTCTGCAAAACCACACGATAGGCATGCAAATGGTGCTTTTGGCAGAACGCGCGTGTGGATTTCTACCAAACGACGTGAAAAGCATGCCGATGCTGCTCTTTTTAGCACCCGCACATGGATTTGTGCCAAAACGCGTTTTAAGCATGCGCATGCATCTTTTGGTAGACGCGGACGCAGTTTTCTGCAAAACCACACGATATGCATGCAAATGGTGCTTTTGGCAGAACGCGCGCGTGGATTTCTACCAAACGACGTGAAAAGCATGCCGATGCTGCTCTTTTTAACATCCGCACATGGATTTGTGCCAAAGCGCGTTTTAAGCATGCGCATGCATCTTTTGGTAGACGC
The DNA here is from genome assembly GCF_050947875.1 of Dermacentor variabilis. Lineage (NCBI taxonomy): Eukaryota > Metazoa > Arthropoda > Arachnida > Ixodida > Ixodidae > Dermacentor > Dermacentor variabilis. The sequence continues at coordinate 14,361 of NW_027460816.1, read as the reverse complement.
GGACGCAGTTTTCTGCAAAACCACACGATAGGCATGCAAATGGTGCTTTTGGCAGAACGCACGTGTGGATTTCTACCAAACGACGTGAAAAGCATGCCGATGCTGCTCTTTTTAACATCCGCACATGGATTTGTGCCAAAACGCGTTTTTAGCATGCGCATGCATCTTTTGGTAGACGCGGACGCAGTTTTCTGCAAAACCACACGATATGCATGCAAATGGTGCTTTTGGCAGAACGCGCGTGTGGATTTCTACCAAACGACGTGAAAAGCATGCCGATGCTGCTCTTTTTAACATCCGCACATGGATTTGTGCCAAAACGCGTTTTAAGCATGCGCATGCATCTTTTGGTAGACGCGGACGCAGTTTTCTGCAAAACCACACGATAGGCATGCAAATGGTGCTTTTGGCAGAACGCGCGTGTGGATTTCTACCAAACGACGTGAAAAGCATGCCGATGCTGCTCTTTTTAGCACCCGCACATGGATTTGTGCCAAAACGCGTTTTAAGCATGCGCATGCATCTTTTGGTAGACGCGGACGCAGTTTTCTGCAAAACCACACGATAGGCATGCAAATGGTGCTTTTGGCAGAACGCGCGCGTGGATTTCTACCAAACGACGTGAAAAGCATGCCGATGCTGCTCTTTTTAACATCCGCACATGGATTTGTGCCAAAACGCGTTTTTAGCATGCACATGCATCTTTTGGTAGACGCGGACGCAGTTTTCTGCAAAACCACACGATATGCATGCAAATGGTGCTTTTGGCAGAACGCGCGTGTGGATTTCTACCAAACGACGTGAAAAGCATGCCGATGCTGCTCTTTTTAACATCCGCACATGGATTTGTGCCAAAACGCGTTTTTAGCATGCACATGCATCTTTTGGTAGACGTGGACGCAGTTTTCTGCAAAACCACACGATATGCATGCAAATGGTGCTTTTGGCAGAACGCGCGTGTGGATTTCTACCAAACGACGTGAAAAGCATGCCGATGCTGCTCTTTTTAACATCCGCACATGGATTTGTGCCAAAACGCGTTTTTAGCATGCACATGCATCTTTTGGTAGACGCGGACGCAGTTTTCTGCAAAACCACACGATAGGCATGCAAATGGTGCTTTTGGCAGAACGCGCGCGTGGATTTCTACCAAACGACGTGAAAAGCATGCCGATGCTGCTCTTTTTAACATCCGCACATGGATTTGTGCCAAAACGCGTTTTTAGCATGCACATGCATCTTTTGGTAGACGCGGACGCAGTTTTCTGCAAAACCACACGATATGCATGCAAATGGTGCTTTTGGCAGAACGCGCGTGTGGATTTCTACCAAACGACGTGAAAAGCATGCCGATGCTGCTCTTTTTAACATCCGCACATGGATTTGTGCCAAAACGCGTTTTTAGCATGCACATGCATCTTTTGGTAGACGCGGACGCAGTTTTCTGCAAAACCACACGATATGCATGCAAATGGTGCTTTTGGCAGAACGCGCGTGTGGATTTCTACCAAACGACGTGAAAAGCATGCCGATGCTGCTCTTTTTAACATCCGCACATGGATTTGTGCCAAAACGCGTTTTAAGCATGCCCATGCATCTTTTGGTAGACGCGGACGCAGTTTTCTGCAAAACCACACGATAGGCATGCAAATGGTGCTTTTGGCAGAACGCGCGTGTGGATTTCTACCAAACGACGTGAAAAGCATGCCGATGCTGCTCTTTTTAGCACCCGCACATGGATTTGTGCCAAAACGCGTTTTAAGCATGCGCATGCATCTTTTGGTAGACGCGGACGCAGTTTTCTGCAAAACCACACGATAGGCATGCAAATGGTGCTTTTGGCAGAACGCACGTGTGGATTTCTACCAAACGACGTGAAAAGCATGCCGATGCTGCTCTTTTTAACATCCGCACATGGATTTGTGCCAAAACGCGTTTTTAGCATGCACATGCATCTTTTGGTAGACGCGGACGCAGTTTTCTGCAAAACCACACGATATGCATGCAAATGGTGCTTTTGGCAGAACGCGCGTGTGGATTTCTACCAAACGACGTGAAAAGCATGCCGATGCTGCTCTTTTTAACATCCGCACATGGATTTGTGCCAAAACGCGTTTTAAGCATGCGCATGCATCTTTTGGTAGACGCGGACGCAGTTTTCTGCAAAACCACACGATAGGCATGCAAATGGTGCTTTTGGCAGAACGCGCGTGTGGATTTCTACCAAACGACGTGAAAAGCATGCCGATGCTGCTCTTTTTAGCACCCGCACATGGATTTGTGCCAAAACGCGTTTTAAGCATGCGCATGCATCTTTTGGTAGACGCGGACGCAGTTTTCTGCAAAACCACACGATATGCATGCAAATGGTGCTTTTGGCAGAACGCGCGCGTGGATTTCTACCAAACGACGTGAAAAGCATGCCGATGCTGCTCTTTTTAACATCCGCACATGGATTTGTGCCAAAGCGCGTTTTAAGCATGCGCATGCATCTTTTGGTAGACGCGGACGCAGTTTTCTGCAAAACCACACGATAGGCATGCAAATGGCGCTTTTGGCAGAACGCACGTGTGGATTTCTACCAAACGACGTGAAAAGCATGCCGATGCTGCTCTTTTTAGCACCCGCACATGGATTTGTGCCAAAACGCGTTTTAAGCATGCGCATGCATCTTTTGGTAGACGCGGACGCAGTTTTCTGCAAAACCACACGATAGGCATGCAAATGGTGCTTTTGGCAGAACGCGCGCGTGGATTTCTACCAAACGACGTGAAAAGCATGCCGATGCTGCTCTTTTTAACATCCGCACATGGATTTGTGCCAAAACGCGTTTTTAGCATGCACATGCATCTTTTGGTAGACGCGGACGCAGTTTTCTGCAAAACCACACGATATGCATGCAAATGGTGCTTTTGGCAGAACGCGCGTGTGGATTTCTACCAAACGACGTGAAAAGCATGCCGATGCTGCTCTTTTTAACATCCGCACATGGATTTGTGCCAAAACGCGTTTTAAGCATGCGCATGCATCTTTTGGTAGACGCGGACGCAGTTTTCTGCAAAACCACACGATAGGCATGCAAATGGTGCTTTTGGCAGAACGCGCGCGTGGATTTCTACCAAACGACGTGAAAAGCATGCCGATGCTGCTCTTTTTAACATCCGCACATGGATTTGTGCCAAAACGCGTTTTTAGCATGCACATGCATCTTTTGGTAGACGCGGACGCAGTTTTCTGCAAAACCACACGATATGCATGCAAATGGTGCTTTTGGCAGAACGCGCGTGTGGATTTCTACCAAACGACGTGAAAAGCATGCCGATGCTGCTCTTTTTAACATCCGCACATGGATTTGTGCCAAAACGCGTTTTTAGCATGCACATGCATCTTTTGGTAGACGCGGACGCAGTTTTCTGCAAAACCACACGATATGCATGCAAATGGTGCTTTTGGCAGAACGCGCGTGTGGATTTCTACCAAACGACGTGAAAAGCATGCCGATGCTGCTCTTTTTAACATCCGCACATGTATTTGTGCCAAAACGCGTTTTAAGCATGCGCATGCATCTTTTGGTAGACGCAGACGCAGTTTTCTGCAAAACCACACGATAGGCATGCAAATGGTGCTTTTGGCAGAACGCGCGTGTGGATTTCTACCAAACGACGTGAAAAGCATGCCGATGCTGCTCTTTTTAGCACCCGCACATGGATTTGTGCCAAAACGCGTTTTAAGCATGCGCATGCATCTTTTGGTAGACGCGGACGCAGTTTTCTGCAAAACCACACGATATGCATGCAAATGGTGCTTTTGGCAGAACGCGCGCGTGGATTTCTACCAAACGACGTGAAAAGCATGCCGATGCTGCTCTTTTTAACATCCGCACATGGATTTGTGCCAAAGCGCGTTTTAAGCATGCGCATGCATCTTTTGGTAGACGCGGACGCAGTTTTCTGCAAAACCACACGATAGGCATGCAAATGGTGCTTTTGGCAGAACGCACGTGTGGATTTCTACCAAACGACGTGAAAAGCATGCCGATGCTGCTCTTTTTAACATCCGCACATGGATTTGTGCCAAAACGCGTTTTTTAGCATGCGCATGCATCTTTTGGTAGACGCGGACGCAGTTTTCTGCAAAACCACACGATATGCATGCAAATGGTGCTTTTGGCAGAACGCGCGTGTGGATTTCTACCAAACGACGTGAAAAGCATGCCGATGCTGCTCTATTTAACATCTGCACATGGATTTGTGCCAAAACGCGTTTTAAGCATGCGCATGCATCTTTTGGTAGACGCGGACGCAGTTTTCTGCAAAACCACACGATAGGCATGCAAATGGTGCTTTTGGCAGAACGCGCGTGTGGATTTCTACCAAACGACGTGAAAAGCATGCCGATGCTGCTCTTTTTAGCACCCGCACATGGATTTGTGCCAAAACGCGTTTTAAGCATGCGCATGCATCTTTTGGTAGACGCGGACGCAGTTTTCTGCAAAACCACACGATAGGCATGCAAATGGTGCTTTTGGCAGAACGCGCGCGTGGATTTCTACCAAACGACGTGAAAAGCATGCCGATGCTGCTCTTTTTAACATCCGCACATGGATTTGTGCCAAAACGCGTTTTTAGCATGCACATGCATCTTTTGGTAGACGCGGGCGCAGTTTTCTGCAAAACCACACGATATGCATGCAAATGGTGCTTTTGGCAGAACGCGCGTGTGGATTTCTACCAAACGACGTGAAAAGCATGCCGATGCTGCTCTTTTTAACATCCGCACATGGATTTGTGCCAAAGCGCGTTTTAAGCATGCGCATGCATCTTTTGGTAGACGCGGACGCAGTTTTCTGCAAAACCACACGATAGGCATGCAAATGGTGCTTTTGGCAGAACGCACGTGTGGATTTCTACCAAACGACGTGAAAAGCATGCCGATGCTGCTCTTTTTAACATCCGCACATGGATTTGTGCCAAAACGCGTTTTTAGCATGCACATGCATCTTTTGGTAGACGCGGACGCAGTTTTCTGCAAAACCACACGATATGCATGCAAATGGTGCTTTTGGCAGAACGCGCGTGTGGATTTCTACCAAACGACGTGAAAAGCATGCCGATGCTGCTCTTTTTAACATCCGCACATGGATTTGTGCCAAAACGCGTTTTAAGCATGCGCATGCATCTTTTGGTAGACGCGGACGCAGTTTTCTGCAAAACCACACGATAGGCATGCAAATGGTGCTTTTGGCAGAACGCGCGTGTGGATTTCTACCAAACGACGTGAAAAGCATGCCGATGCTGCTCTTTTTAGCACCCGCACATGGATTTGTGCCAAAACGCGTTTTAAGCATGCGCATGCATCTTTTGGTAGACGCGGACGCAGTTTTCTGCAAAACCACACGATATGCATGCAAATGGTGCTTTTGGCAGAACGCGCGCGTGGATTTCTACCAAACGACGTGAAAAGCATGCCGATGCTGCTCTTTTTAACATCCGCACATGGATTTGTGCCAAAGCGCGTTTTAAGCATGCGCATGCATCTTTTGGTAGACGCGGACGCAGTTTTCTGCAAAACCACACGATAGGCATGCAAATGGTGCTTTTGGCAGAACGCACGTGTGGATTTCTACCAAACGACGTGAAAAGCATGCCGATGCTGCTCTTTTTAGCACCCGCACATGGATTTGTGCCAAAACGCGTTTTAAGCATGCGCATGCATCTTTTGGTAGACGCGGACGCAGTTTTCTGCAAAACCACACGATAGGCATGCAAATGGTGCTTTTGGCAGAACGCACGTGTGGATTTCTACCAAACGACGTGAAAAGCATGCCGATGCTGCTCTTTTTAACATCCGCACATGGATTTGTGCCAAAACGCGTTTTTAGCATGCACATGCATCTTTTGGTAGACGCGGACGCAGTTTTCTGCAAAACCACACGATATGCATGCAAATGGTGCTTTTGGCAGAACGCGCGTGTGGATTTCTACCAAACGACGTGAAAAGCATGCCGATGCTGCTCTTTTTAACATCCGCACATGGATTTGTGCCAAAACGCGTTTTAAGCATGCGCATGCATCTTTTGGTAGACGCGGACGCAGTTTTCTGCAAAACCACACGATAGGCATGCAAATGGTGCTTTTGGCAGAACGCGCGTGTGGATTTCTACCAAAGGACGTGAAAAGCATGCCGATGCTGCTCTTTTTAGCACCCGCACATGGATTTGTGCCAAAACGCGTTTTAAGCATGCGCATGCATCTTTTGGTAGACGCGGACGCAGTTTTCTGCAAAACCACACGATATGCATGCAAATGGTGCTTTTGGCAGAACGCGCGCGTGGATTTCTACCAAACGACGTGAAAAGCATGCCGATGCTGCTCTTTTTAACATCCGCACATGGATTTGTGCCAAAGCGCGTTTTAAGCATGCGCATGCATCTTTTGTAGACGCGGACGCAGTTTTCTGCAAAACCACACGATAGGCATGCAAATGGTGCTTTTGGCAGAACGCACGTGTGGATTTCTACCAAACGACGTGAAAAGCATGCCGATGCTGCTCTTTTAGCACCCGCACATGGATTTGTGCCAAAACGCGTTTTAAGCATGCGCATGCATGTTTTGGTAGACGCGGACGCAGTTTTCTGCAAAACCACACGATAGGCATGCAAATGGTGCTTTTGCAGAACGCGCGCGTGGATTTCTACCAAACGACGTGAAAAGCATGCCGATGCTGCTCTTTTTAACATCCGCACATGGATTTGTGCCAAAACGCGTTTTTAGCATGCACATGCATCTTTTGGTAGACGCGGACGCAGTTTTCTGCAAAACCACACGATATGCATGCAAATGGTGCTTTTGGCAGAACGCGCGTGTGGATTTCTACCAAACGACGTGAAAAGCATGCCGATGCTGCTCTTTTTAACATCCGCACATGGATTTGTGCCAAAACGCGTTTTAAGCATGCGCATGCATCTTTTGGTAGACGCGGACGCAGTTTTCTGCAAAACCACACGATAGGCATGCAAATGGTGCTTTTGGCAGAACGCGCGCGTGGATTTCTACCAAACGACGTGAAAAGCATGCCGATGCTGCTCTTTTTAACATCCGCACATGGATTTGTGCCAAAACGCGTTTTTAGCATGCACATGCATCTTTTGGTAGACGCGGACGCAGTTTTCTGCAAAACCACACGATATGCATGCAAATGGTGCTTTTGGCAGAACGCGCGTGTGGATTTCTACCAAACGACGTGAAAAGCATGCCGATGCTGCTCTTTTTAACATCCGCACATGGATTTGTGCCAAAACGCGTTTTTAGCATGCACATGCATCTTTTGGTAGACGCGGACGCAGTTTTCTGCAAAACCACACGATATGCATGCAAATGGTGCTTTTGGCAGAACGCGCGTGTGGATTTCTACCAAACGACGTGAAAAGCATGCCGATGCTGCTCTTTTTAACATCCGCACATGTATTTGTGCCAAAACGCGTTTTAAGCATGCGCATGCATCTTTTGGTAGACGCAGACGCAGTTTTCTGCAAAACCACACGATAGGCATGCAAATGGTGCTTTTGGCAGAACGCGCGTGTGGATTTCTACCAAACGACGTGAAAAGCATGCCGATGCTGCTCTTTTTAGCACCCGCACATGGATTTGTGCCAAAACGCGTTTTAAGCATGCGCATGCATCTTTTGATAGACGCGGACGCAGTTTTCTGCAAAACCACACGATATGCATGCAAATGGTGCTTTTGGCAGAACGCGCGCGTGGATTTCTACCAAACGACGTGAAAAGCATGCCGATGCTGCTCTTTTTAACATCCGCACATGGATTTGTGCCAAAGCGCGTTTTAAGCATGCGCATGCATCTTTTGGTAGACGCGGACGCAGTTTTCTGCAAAACCACACGATAGGCATGCAAATGGTGCTTTTGGCAGAACGCACGTGTGGATTTCTACCAAACGACGTGAAAAGCATGCCGATGCTGCTCTTTTTAACATCCGCACATGGATTTGTGCCAAAACGCGTTTTTAGCATGCGCATGCATCTTTTGGTAGACGCGGACGCAGTTTTCTGCAAAACCACACGATATGCATGCAAATGGTGCTTTTGGCAGAACGCGCGTGTGGATTTCTACCAAACGACGTGAAAAGCATGCCGATGCTGCTCTTTTTAACATCTGCACATGGATTTGTGCCAAAACGCGTTTTAAGCATGCGCATGCATCTTTTGGTAGACGCGGACGCAGTTTTCTGCAAAACCACACGATAGGCATGCAAATGGTGCTTTTGGCAGAACGCGCGTGTGGATTTCTACCAAACGACGTGAAAAGCATGCCGATGCTGCTCTTTTTAGCACCCGCACATGGATTTGTGCCAAAACGCGTTTTAAGCATGCGCATGCATCTTTTGGTAGACGCGGACGCAGTTTTCTGCAAAACCACACGATAGGCATGCAAATGGTGCTTTTGGCAGAACGCGCGCGTGGATTTCTACCAAACGACGTGAAAAGCATGCCGATGCTGCTCTTTTTAACATCCGCACATGGATTTGTGCCAAAACGCGTTTTTAGCATGCACATGCATCTTTTGGTAGACGCGGGCGCAGTTTTCTGCAAAACCACACGATATGCATGCAAATGGTGCTTTTGGCAGAACGCGCGTGTGGATTTCTACCAAACGACGTGAAAAGCATGCCGATGCTGCTCTTTTTAACATCCGCACATGGATTTGTGCCAAAGCGCGTTTTAAGCATGCGCATGCATCTTTTGGTAGACGCGGACGCAGTTTTCTGCAAAACCACACGATAGGCATGCAAATGGTGCTTTTGGCAGAACGCACGTGTGGATTTCTACCAAACGACGTGAAAAGCATGCCGATGCTGCTCTTTTTAACATCCGCACATGGATTTGTGCCAAAACGCGTTTTTAGCATGCACATGCATCTTTTGGTAGACGCGGACGCAGTTTTCTGCAAAACCACACGATATGCATGCAAATGGTGCTTTTGGCAGAACGCGCGTGTGGATTTCTACCAAACGACGTGAAAAGCATGCCGATGCTGCTCTTTTTAACATCCGCACATGGATTTGTGCCAAAACGCGTTTTAAGCATGCGCATGCATCTTTTGGTTGACGCGGACGCAGTTTTCTGCAAAACCACACGATAGGCATGCAAATGGTGCTTTTGGCAGAACGCGCGTGTGGATTTCTACCAAACGACGTGAAAAGCATGCCGATGCTGCTCTTTTTAGCACCCGCACATGGATTTGTGCCAAAACGCGTTTTAAGCATGCGCATGCATCTTTTGGTAGACGCGGACGCAGTTTTCTGCAAAACCACACGATATGCATGCAAATGGTGCTTTTGGCAGAACGCGCGCGTGGATTTCTACCAAACGACGTGAAAAGCATGCCGATGCTGCTCTTTTTAACATCCGCACATGGATTTGTGCCAAAGCGCGTTTTAAGCATGCGCATGCATCTTTTGGTAGACGCGGACGCAGTTTTCTGCAAAACCACACGATAGGCATGCAAATGGTGCTTTTGGCAGAACGCACGTGTGGATTTCTACCAAACGACGTGAAAAGCATGCCGATGCTGCTCTTTTTAGCACCCGCACATGGATTTGTGCCAAAACGCGTTTTAAGCATGCGCATGCATCTTTTGGTAGACGCGGACGCAGTTTTCTGCAAAACCACACGATAGGCATGCAAATGGTGCTTTTGGCAGAACGCGCGCGTGGATTTCTACCAAACGACGTGAAAAGCATGCCGATGCTGCTCTTTTTAACATCCGCACATGTATTTGTGCCAAAACGCGTTTTTAGCATGCACATGCATCTTTTGGTAGACGCGGACGCAGTTTTCTGCAAAACCACACGATATGCATGCAAATGGTGCTTTTGGCAGAACGCGCGTGTGGATTTCTACCAAACGACGTGAAAAGCATGCCGATGCTGCTCTTTTTAACATCCGCACATGGATTTGTGCCAAAACGCGTTTTAAGCATGCGCATGCATCTTTTGGTAGACGCGGACGCAGTTTTCTGCAAAACCACACGATAGGCATGCAAATGGTGCTTTTGGCAGAACGCGCGCGTGGATTTCTACCAAACGACGTGAAAAGCATGCCGATGCTGCTCTTTTTAACATCCGCACATGGATTTGTGCCAAAACGCGTTTTTAGCATGCACATGCATCTTTTGGTAGACGCGGACGCAGTTTTCTGCAAAACCACGCGATATGCATGCAAATGGTGCTTTTGGCAGAACGCGCGTGTGGATTTCTACCAAACGACGTGAAAAGCATGCCGATGCTGCTCTTTTTAACATCCGCACATGGATTTGTGCCAAAACGCGTTTTTAGCATGCACATGCATCTTTTGGTAGACGCGGACGCAGTTTTCTGCAAAACCACACGATATGCATGCAAATGGTGCTTTTGGCAGAACGCGCGTGTGGATTTCTACCAAACGACGTGAAAAGCATGCCGATGCTGCTCTTTTTAACATCCGCACATGTATTTGTGCCAAAACGCGTTTTAAGCATGCGCATGCATCTTTTGGTAGACGCGGACGCAGTTTTCTGCAAAACCACACGATATGCATGCAAATGGTGCTTTTGGCAGAACGCGCGTGTGGATTTCTACCAAACGACGTGAAAAGCATGCCGATGCTGCTCTTTTTAACATCCGCACATGGATTTGTGCCAAAACGCGTTTTAAGCATGCGCATGCATCTTTTGGTAGACGCGGACGCAGTTTTCTGCAAAACCACACGATAGGCATGCAAATGGTGCTTTTGGCAGAACGCGCGTGTGGATTTCTACCAAACGACGTGAAAAGCATGCCGATGCTGCTCTTTTTAGCACCCGCACATGGATTTGTGCCAAAACGCGTTTTAAGCATGCGCATGCATCTTTTGGTAGACGCGGACGCAGTTTTCTGCAAAACCACACGATAGGCATGCAAATGGTGCTTTTGGCAGAACGCGCGCGTGGATTTCTACCAAACGACGTGAAAAGCATGCCGATGCTGCTCTTTTTAACATCCGCACATGGATTTGTGCCAAAACGCGTTTTTAGCATGCACATGCATCTTTTGGTAGACGCGGACGCAGTTTTCTGCAAAACCACACGATATGCATGCAAATGGTGCTTTTGGCAGAACGCGCGTGTGGATTTCTACCAAACGACGTGAAAAGCATGCCGATGCTGCTCTTTTTAACATCCGCACATGGATTTGTGCCAAAACGCGTTTTTAGCATGCACATGCATCTTTTGGTAGACGCGGACGCAGTTTTCTGCAAAACCACACGATATGCATGCAAATGGTGCTTTTGGCAGAACGCGCGTGTGGATTTCTACCAAACGACGTGAAAAGCATGCCGATGCTGCTCTTTTTAACATGCGCACATGGATTTGTGCCAAAACGCGTTTTAAGCATGCCCATGCATCTTTTGGTAGACGCGGACGCAGTTTTCTGCAAAACCACACGATAGGCATGCAAATGGTGCTTTTGGCAGAACGCGCGTGTGGATTTCTACCAAACGACGTGAAAAGCATGCCGATGCTGCTCTTTTTAGCACCCGCACATGGATTTGTGCCAAAACGCGTTTTAAGCATGCGCATGCATCTTTTGGTAGACGCGGACGCAGTTTTCTGCAAAACCACACGATAGGCATGCAAATGGTGCTTTTGGCAGAACGCACGTGTGGATTTCTACCAAACGACGTGAAAAGCATGCCGATGCTGCTCTTTTTAACATCCGCACATGGATTTGTGCCAAAACGCGTTTTTAGCATGCACATGCATCTTTTGGTAGACGCGGACGCAGTTTTCTGCAAAACCACACGATATGCATGCAAATGGTGCTTTTGGCAGAACGCGCGTGTGGATTTCTACCAAACGACGTGAAAAGCATGCCGATGCTGCTCTTTTTAACATCCGCACATGGATTTGTGCCAAAACGCGTTTTAAGCATGCGCATGCATCTTTTGGTAGACGCGGACGCAGTTTTCTGCAAAACCACACGATAGGCATGCAAATGGTGCTTTTGGCAGAACGCGCGTGTGGATTTCTACCAAACCACGTGAAAAGCATGCCGATGCTGCTCTTTTTAGCACCCGCACATGGATTTGTGCCAAAACGCGTTTTAAGCATGCGCATGCATCTTTTGGTAGACGCGGACGCAGTTTTCTGCAAAACCACACGATATGCATGCAAATGGTGCTTTTGGCAGAACGCGCGCGTGGATTTCTACCAAACGACGTGAAAAGCATGCCGATGCTGCTCTTTTTAACATCCGCACATGGATTTGTGCCAAAGCGCGTTTTAAGCATGCGCATGCATCTTTTGGTAGACGCGGACGCAGTTTTCTGCAAAACCACACGATAGGCATGCAAATGGTGCTTTTGGCAGAACGCACGTGTGGATTTCTACCAAACGACGTGAAAAGCATGCCGATGCTGCTCTTTTTAGCACCCGCACATGGATTTGTGCCAAAACGCGTTTTAAGCATGCGCATGCATCTTTTGGTAAACGCGGACGCAGTTTTCTGCAAAACCACACGATAGGCATGCAAATGGTGCTTTTGGCAGAACGCGCGCGTGGATTTCTACCAAACGACGTGAAAAGCATGCCGATGCTGCTCTTTTTAACATCCGCACATGGATTTGTGCCAAAACGCGTTTTTAGCATGCACATGCATCTTTTGGTAGACGCGGACGCAGTTTTCTGCAAAACCACACGATATGCATGCAAGTGGTGCTTTTGGCAGAACGCGCGTGTGGATTTCTACCAAACGACGTGAAAAGCATGCCGATGCTGCTCTTTTTAACATCCGCACATGGATTTGTGCCAAAACGCGTTTTAAGCATGCGCATGCATCTTTTGGTAGACGCGGACGCAGTTTTCTGCAAAACCACACGATAGGCATGCAAATGGTGCTTTTGGCAGAACGCGCGCGTGGATTTCTACCAAACGACGTGAAAAGCATGTCGATGCTGCTCTTTTTAACATCCGCACATGGATTTGTGCCAAAACGCGTTTTTAGCATGCACATGCATCTTTTGGTAGACGCGGACGCAGTTTTCTGCAAAACCACACGATATGCATGCAAATGGTGCTTTTGGCAGAACGCGCGTGTGGATTTCTACCAAACGACGTGAAAAGCATGCCGATGCTGCTCTTTTTAACATCCACACATGGATTTGTGCCAAAACGCGTTTTTAGCATGCACATGCATCTTTTGGTAGACGCGGACGCAGTTTTCTGCAAAACCACACGATATGCATGCAAATGGTGCTTTTGGCAGAACGCTCGTGTGGATTTCTACCAAACGACGTGAAAAGCATGCCGATGCTGCTCTTTTTAACATCCGCACATGTATTTGTGCCAAAACGCGTTTTAAGCATGCGCATGCATCTTTTGGTAGACGCGGACGCAGTTTTCTGCAAAACCACACGATAGGCATGCAAATGGTGCTTTTGGCAGAACGCGCGTGTGGATTTCTACCAAACGACGTGAAAAGCATGCCGATGCTGCTCTTTTTAGCACCCGCACATGGATTTGTGCCAAAACGCGTTTTAAGCATGCGCATGCATCTTTTGGTAGACGCGGACGCAGTTTTCTGCAAAACCACACGATATGCATGCAAATGGTGCTTTTGGCAGAACGCGCGCGTGGATTTCTACCAAACGACGTGAAAAGCATGCCGATGCTGCTCTTTTTAACATCCGCACATGGATTTGTGCCAAAGCGCGTTTTAAGCATGCGCATGCATCTTTTGGTAGACGCGGACGGGGTTTTCTGCAAAACCACACGATAGGCATGCAAATGGTGCTTTTGGCAGAACGCACGTGTGGATTTCTACCAAACGACGTGAAAAGCATGCCGATGCTGCTCTTTTTAACATCCGCACATGGATTTGTGCCAAAACGCGTTTTTAGCATGCGCATGCATCTTTTGGTAGACGCGGACGCAGTTTTCTGCAAAACCACACGATATGCATGCAAATGGTGCTTTTGGCAGAACGCGCGTGTGGATTTCTACCAAACGACGTGAAAAGCATGCCGATGCTGCTCTTTTTAACATCTGCACATGGATTTGTGCCAAAACGCGTTTTAAGCATGCGCATGCATCTTTTGGTAGACGCGGACGCAGTTTTCTGCAAAACCACACGATAGGCATGCAAATGGTGCTTTTGGCAGAACGCGCGTGTGGATTTCTACCAAACGACGTGAAAAGCATGCCGATGCTGCTCTTTTTAGCACCCGCACATGGATTTGTGCCAAAACGCGTTTTAAGCATGCGCATGCATCTTTTGGTAGACGCGGACGCAGTTTTCTGCAAAACCACACGATAGGCATGCAAATGG